>NC_059427.1:11739222-11759693 GCF_021028975.2 Sphaerodactylus townsendi
GGGCACAAGTTGAAAGTGAGATTTTGAGCCACTCCCAAGAACCCCCCAAAATCTCCTCGCATGGATCTCTTGCTCACCGTGTTTTCTTGGGAGGCCTCCTCCAGAGGGATCACCTGGTGACCTTTGTGCTCCTGGGATCTGCTGCAGATCAGGCAAAGGGGGGCCTCGTCCTCTCGGCAGAAAAGCTTCAGGGGCTCCTGGTGCTTCTCGCAGACCCCCCTCTTTCGCTTCTTGGTGCTCCCCTCCGAAGGGCTGAGTTTCTGGGTGATTTCCGCAGTGTTTGCCAGCTGGTGGTTGGGCCGGAGGGTCCCCTCCTGCGCGGGTCCTCTGCAAAGAGGGCACGAAGCCTCTGCCCCCTCCAAGTCCCCCCAGCTGTGGGTCAGGCAGGCCCGGCAGAAAGCGTGGCCGCAGCCAGCAATGGTCACCGGGTCCCTGCAGAAGCCCAGGCAGACGGAGCAAGAGGCTTCCTCGCACAGTTCTTGCTTCAGGGCATCCGCCTCCATGGCTGCCTCCAGTAAAAGTGGCGAAGCAAGAGAGTCAGTTTTGGTTTTGCCGCCTCTCCCGGCGCGTCTCTTCCTGCCCGGAGGCGGAGCTGAGCTCAGCTGCAAAAAAGGAAGACAAGTCACCAGGCAAAACCCAGGGATGGGGGCGTCTCCTTCCTCTTGCTATTTGCAACCCCCCCGCCGACCCGCCCTGCGGAAGGAAGGCGGCCCTTTCCCTGGGCACCACCCGGGTTTGCAAAGGGTGCTGGTCGTAGACTCCACCTCCTCCCGATCCTCAGGCTAAAGCAGCTGTCCTGGCCACAGGGACCCTGGAGCAAACAGCCGGAACTACCTGTTGCAGTGGGGCAAAAATGGGGCTGTTTGTAAAAAGCGAGTAGTGGACACGAGTGAGAAATCCTACTTTGGGGCTGAGATCAGTCCAAGCTGGGGAGAGTCCAAGTCTTGATTATGTTTTTGGGCAGAGTTGATGAATTTACAACTGAGGGTATTCCAGTGCAAAGTAACATTTGATTATTCTCTGGGAGTAGGACAGGGAAATTATGATTAAATTGGCTAGGGAGAGAAAGGAGCCGAGAAAACGAACCATGTCAGAGTGTGGGGCTCTTGCTAGGCTGAGGATAGCTGTGGCTTTTCCAAGACAGTGGTTTTGTTATCTGGATTGAAATGGCTGAGGCTTCAGGAAAGGCATTGTTTGCTGCTACGCCTACTTGATTTGGACTTGGATAGTATGTCCAGAAAAAGCTGCTCTCTTAGGTCGATTCCGCACTTGCGTTATCGACCTAAGTGTTCCGCACAACCACTGGGATCGACGTGGTTTTGTACCAGCTTCGCCCCGTGTAACGGTCAAATTTCCGACTCCAGTTGGGAACTACTCCTTTTTCAGGGAACCACGCTCGAACTCAGCTCGATTCCAGTAAAGTGCGGAATCTCTGGTGCCAGGAGTCCCCCATTCAGCCAATCACAGCTGAGTGTTTCAGGCATGCGTACAGCTGGCCAATCAAAAAACGCCACCTTCGTCCCTCCATTCCTGTGGCAGTTTTTTTAAATAACGTGTGTGGGCATAGACGGAACATGGCCGTAGAACAGCAGCCAATCGGAACGGAGCGGCGAAGAGGCACAGGATGATTCCGCCCTCCGAGCTGGGATCAAGCTGGTTGCAGTGGGGAACAACAATGGCTTCGACCTGGGTCAATACCCTTCTCAGGGAACTGGGTTGAACCTATTTTACTCATGTGCGGAATCGCCCTAAGTATCAAAGTCCAAAATTAAGATTTGGCATTCATTTTAGTCTGAACTGTCTATTGACAAATTTGCAGATGACACAAAATTAGGAGGGGTAGCTAATACCCTGGAGGACAGGGGCAGGATTCAAAATGATCTGGACAGATTAGAGAGCTGGACCAAAATTAGGAAAATGAATTTCAACGGAGATAAATGTAAGATAGTACACTTAGGCAGAACAAGTGAAATGCACAGATATAGGATGGGTGACACCTGGCTTGACAACGCTGCATGTGAAAGGGACCTAGGAGTCTAAGTAGACCGTAAACTGAACATGATTCAGCAGTGTGAGATGGCAGCCAAGAAAGTCAATGCAATTCTGGGATGCATCAAAAAGAGTATAGTGTCTAGATCAGGGGTAGGGAACCTGCGGCTCTCCAGATGTTCAGGAACTACAATTCCCATCAACCCCTGCCAGTATGGCCAATTGCTGACAGAGGCTGATGGGAATTGTAGTTCCTGAACATCTGGAGAGCCGCAGGTTCCCTACCCCTGGTCTAGATCGAGGGAAGTAATTGTACCACTCTACTCTGCATTGGTCAGACCTCACCTAGAGTGTACTGTGTTCAGTTCTGGACATGACAATTTAAGAAAGATATTGACAAGCTGGAACGTGTCCAGAGGGCAACCAAAATGGTAGAAGGTGTGGAATGCATGCCATACAAAGAGAGACTTAGGGAGCTGGGGATGTTTATAGAAGGAAAGGTTAAGGGGGGACATGATAGCTATGTTTAAATAGTTGAAGGGATGCCATGTCAAAGAGGGAGCAAGCTTGTTTTCTGCTGCCTCCGAGACTAGGACAGGAAGTAATGGATTCAAAGTGCAGAAAAGGAGATTCCACCTAAACATGAGGAAGAACTTTGTGTCAGGGCTGTTGGACAGTGGAATTAACTTCCTTGGAGAGTTATGGAATCTCCTTTTTTGGAGGTTTTTTAAACAGAGGCTGGATGAACATATGTCAGGAGTGCTTTGATTGTGTGTTCCTGCATGGCAGGGGGTTGGACTTGATGGCCTTTGTGGTCTCTTCCAACTCTTTGATTCTGACACTAATAGAGAAATGACGGGTAATAGGGCCTATTTCAAGAAAAATGCCCCTCCACCCTCTTGCATTGTGTTTCCATGGCAACTCTGAACCAACAGCAGCTCCTCCCTCCCTTCCCCTGATACCTGGAGCTGCCTTCCAGGAACTCTTGTGTGACACCCCCTCTCTCACTTCCTCCCCTGAAAGTCCTCTCCCTCTTTTGTTGAACTCTTTGACCCAACCACAAAGTTTCATCCCACAGAAATGCAGGTATATTTTCCCCATTTATCCCTGCAGCCTCCTTACTCCTGACCCCCACGCCAAAGGCCACATTTCAGATCTTCAGAGAAGGGACCTGTTTTTCTCTACCAAGTGTCTTGCACATGGATGACACCAGTGATGCAATGGATCCAACCGGATCAACCACTGGTTTGCCCCCCCCCCCACCTCGCCCTCCCCGCCCACTTACCTGGATGCTGTGCCCAAGCCCCCCCTTTCTGATGTTTGGTGGGGGGGGAGGCGAGGGAAGATGGTGGCTCCAGGGGGTCTGCTTCCTGCAGCATGGCCTTCAGGGGAGTGCCAGCAGGCCTCCCTGGAAGACCGCCCTGAGGGATTCAGCCAGTTAGATACTTAATTTTTTTTATCTATACCAATAACACCTTTTATTGACATGCAAATATGTTAAATTTGGCACAAAACTACCACTTAATCAGTGTAGATAGGGAAGAAGAAAATATAAAGACTGTTTGTGAATGATTGTCCATATACCATATATACTCGTGTATAAGTCGAGTTTTTCAGCACATTTTTTGTGCTGAAAAAGCCCCTGACTTATACACGAGTCAGCTGTATTTTAAAAAATATTTTAGGGTTTTTACTTTGTTGGCCTCCAGGGGCTTAGTTTTTAGGCTAGCGGCACCAAAACTTCAGGATATCATCAGGTAACACTCCTGATGATACCTGCCAAATTTGGTAAAGTTTGGTTCAGAGGGGCCAAAGTTATGGACCCCCAAAGGGGATGCCCCCATCCCCCATTGTTTCCAATGGGAGCTAATAGTAGATGGGGCTACATTTTGAGGGTCCATAACTTTGGATCCCTTGAACCAAACTTCACCAAACCTGGGTGGTATCATCAGGAGGGGCTGCTAAAGATACTCTGAAATGTTGGTACTGCTAACATAAACATTCCTCCCCTGACAGGTTGTGTGAATGTCCCTTCTAAAATGACACCTGCCATGTGCAATTTTAAAAATAGGTACACTATAAATAATGAACTCTTCTTTTAAAAAGCAGGGTAGCTTTGAGTCAGTGAACAGGCATGTTCATTCCAGTTTTTATTGTAAGATCCATTGTTTAAAACCCTTCCTTACAAAAAAGCTAAGGTTTTTGTACTTTTAAAGTTATTGTTGAGACCATATTGTTCTTGTTGACCCTCTTTTCCACTTACAGAGCTAGTTTACTGTTTTCTTTGAAAAAATTCAAAAATATTTAACCTACTGATGCCTCAATTAATGTAATTTTATTGGTATCTATTTTTATTTTTGAAATTTACCAGGAGCTGCTGCATTTCCCACGCTCGACATACGCGAGTCAATAGGTTTTCCCAGTTTTTTGTGGTAAAATTATGTGCCTCAACTTATATGCGGGTCTACTTATACACGAGAAAATACGGGTATCTGGGGAATTCAGATTAGCATGTGGACTCCCACATGCCAGCTGGGTGACCTTGGGCTAGTCACAGCTTCTCAGAGATCTCTCAGCCCCACCTACCTCACAGGGTGTTTGTTGTGAGGGGGGAAGGGCAAGGAGATTGTGAGCCCCTTTGAATCTCCTGCAGGAGAGAAAGGGGGGATATAAATCCAAACTCTTCTTCTATTGCTGATGTTTCTGGCTCCAACCCCACCTTGGAAGCTTGCGTGGTGACCTTGGGCCAGTCTCACACTCTCACCTGAACCTACTTCTCAGGGTTGATGTGAGGATAAAGTGGAAGACTAGAGAATAATGTAAGCCCCTTTGGGCCACCTTGGTGAGGAAGGCAGGAACAGACAGAGTGCGGACTAAATCTTAACTGAAGCTATTTTCCTCAAGAAATGAGGTATATTTTTCACAAATGTTCCCACCGGAGTGAAAAGGAATTTATTAAAACTATGATTTCGAATAGTTTACAAAATGGATGATTGCATTTTCTGTGGGTACATCAGATATTGCTGCAAGTCTTTTGACTGAACCTGGAACTCAGTGTTCAAACTACCGTTAAGCATTGCAAGTGTGACGGACAGACCCCCAGTCAACGATCCAAGTGATGGGAATTTCTGTTTGCATTTTCAGCTCCTTCCCCTGCTTCCCTGCAGCTATTGGAGAAAAGGAGGGAGCCGCCATTTCCCCCTCTCCGCACAGGATGAATCAGGCGGGAGGAAATGGTGGCGCATTAGGTCAACCAGTTGCTGTTCATTGGGCAGCATGACCCAAAGTGGGGGGATGGGATTCCTCCCTGCAAGCCTCATGTGTCTCCTTTATCAGCACATTTCTCCCAAATATATATAACACATCAATAGTACAATTATGAAAACTGAGAGCCAGTGAGTTTCAGAGCACAGTATGTTAGTCTTGAATTGATGAGGTTCAAATCCCTACTCAGCTTTACACTGGGTTGCCAGGGACCACGTGAGGCCTAGCGGTCTGCTAGAATCACAACTGATCTTCCAGTGGCCATGAGTTCCCCTGTATCAGAGCGTGGGCCCCCTCAAGTCCCTTCCCTCCCCAAACTCTACCCACCCCCTGCTCTGCACCCAAAATCCCCAAGACTTTTCCAAGCCAGAACTGGCAACCCTGGAGATAAAACTCAGGAGCTTTTTGCCTAATTGCTGGGCTGTGGTGAGGACTAAATATGAGCACCCAGTTTGTTGGAAATTAAAGGAGAGCAAGGCAGCCGTCTGGGTGGGAAAAACCTTGTAATCCCCTGAAGAGAGGCTCAAAAACACGAAGAGAAACTTTCAATGCAAACATAGCTGAAGTCAGCCCGCGAGGGTCGCGAGGAAGAGGCGAGATGCGGTGATATCATCCGGTGGAGAGAGCCAGCGGCAGGAAGTGTGTGATCCATGGATCTGGCAACTCTGCCGTGGTCTGGTCCCTGGCACCTTTTATTAGGGTTTCAATAGGGGCGGACCGGGAGGCGGGAGAGCGGGAGAATACTGTATAGTAATGACATCATGGGACATCTGGTGACCGTGAGTCAGGTAGTTCATGACCTGTGACTCACGGGGGCCTGGGGGACAGGTGAGCGTGTGCGCCCAGAAGGACACAGATGGCACAGGCATTCCTGCGCTCTTTCTGAGGCTCTGCTGGGTTCGCGGGGCTCATCCCTACACATAGCCCAGCAGGATCCTGGCTATACAAATCCCACACTTGATTTTTCTGTCCAAAAGAAGAATTGGGGATAGTTCAAGACAATAAATATCAGCACACTTCTGATGGTCTGAAAGTTATGATATACACCCCCCCCCCCAAAAAAAATTAAAGTTAGCCCAGTTTTCAAGGTAACATGACTTTAATATAAGCAGAGCATCTTTTCAGCTACTGGTGTCTGAAACACAACTGGGTTGATTGTAGCAACTTTGACAGGGAAAGGATCTTCAAAGCCCTCCAGAAAGGCAATGCTGAGAAGAGGCAAATCCTAGAAGATGGTGCCCCTTAAACCAACGAAAAGAAAAAGTCCAAAATAGTAACTTAAAGTTGCAAGGCCTCATTTTCCTCAGCGGGATCTTTTCAGTTGTTCCTCTTGTGTGGTGGGTTTTCCAGGCTGTGGTCTGGTGGATCTTGTTCCTAATGTTTCTCCTGCATCTGTGGCTGGCATCTTCAGAGGTGTATCACAGCGTGTAACAGACTTCCCTCTGTGATACACCTCTGAAGATGCCAGCCACAGATGCAGGCAAAACGTTAGGAACAAGATCCACCAAACCACGGCCACACAGCCCAGAAAACCCACCATAACCAGTTGAATCCGGCCGTGAAAGCCTTCAACAATACATTGTTCCTCTTGTGCCTGGGAGGAATGGGGGCTGGAGGAGGCTAAGGGGGTTTCTATTCAGAGCTCTCCTTAACAATAAGCCCACTACTCTATAGAGATTTTTTTTGGATTTATATCCCCCCTTTCTCTCCTGCAGGAGACTCAAAGGGGCTGACAATCTCCTTGCCCTTCCCCCCTCACAACAAACACCCTGTGAGGTGGGTGGGGCTGAGAGAGCTCCGACAAGCTGTGACTAGCCCAAGGTCACCCAGCTGGCGTGTGTGGGAGTGCACAGGCTAATCTGAATTCCCCAGAGAAGCCTCCACAGCTCAGGCGGCAGAGCTGGGAATCAAACCCAGTTCCTCCAGATTAGATACACGAGCTCTTAACCTCCTACGCCACTGCTGCTCCTTTATAAAGTGAAATATGTTACTGTTATTTTCAAGTAAGATACAAAGAAAAAGGGGAATGTTGGGGAATGGGGGAAAAAATGTCTCCATTTTATTCCAGTCCGATTTGGTGGCTCGGAGCCTGGAGAGACCTTGACAGGACTAAAGGGAGGGAACTCCTGAGAAACAATATTTTCTTCTTGATGCTCCTGGTCTGAAGAGAAGGTCTTAAGAAGAGAGTTTGAGCTGGACTTTTTTGGACACCAAAAAGTAGGGCAGGAGGGTCTCTCCAGAGAAGGAGGCTCCAGAGTACTCATAGATGAGGGCTCTTCGATCAGCGTCGAAAAAGGTCACCCGACCCTCATCGTAGTTCAGACAGACTCGGATCCTCTTGGGCTCCCCACGCAGGGTTAGGGGAGGGTCATCATCTTCTATGGAAGCCCTATAGAACCCTTCCCACTTCCCCACCTCCCAGATCCCTTCCTCAGGACTGAAGGTAACCACTCCCTTCCTCGTCACAGACTTTCTGGCCACCCCCACAGCCCATTCCTCCTCACTTCCCACAAGGACTTCCCAGAAATGGCGGCCTCCGGTGAATCCCTCACGACCAAGAACAATACTATCAGTGTCAAATCTCTCAGGATTGTCTGGAAGAGTTTGAGGTTTTTCTCCATTCCTCACACTTTTACGATCCTCGGATAGGATGAGTTCCGGATGGGCCGTGTCTGGATCCAGAGTCACATTTGCTGTTGCGAAAAAAGGAGAAGACAAGAAGAGAAAGATTTTCAGCTGGGAGATTTCTTCCTCTGGCCTCTTCTGCTTCCTTCTTCTGCCCATCATGGCCTTCTCCTGCCCCTTTAACCCTTTCCTGCTTTCTCCTGACCTATTAAAAGGCAGAGCAGCCTTTTGGTGCACTTCAAGCGGATAAAAGGCACAATAAAAAACCCACAGGAAGACAACGCATTTCCTACCATCTCCTATCCCAAGCAGTTAACCTTCAGAGAAGAGAACCATGGATATTTTTGGGAAAGAAATCACACGTGAAAGAGCATTGACACAAACACCCGAATCTCATAAAAAGACACAGAATGGGTTGAACCAGTTGTTGCTCTCACTCCTGATCCATCTCAAAACTGAATTTGGCTCTTATTGACACTGAAGAAAACACAGAGATTGGGAGGGGGTTCCCGTGGCTTTCAGCCTGCCAGGGAGAGGCGTTTCTCAAGTGGCACCGGGGACAATTTTGGATTTCCTTGAAAGAGCAAAAACTGGACTGAACACAACTTCTCAAAGTTGTGTTCTGCAAACTAATAGGTCAGCAACAAAGTGAAGGCAAAGGCCCACCTGCGAGATCAGACCTTTCCCAGCACAGCCTAAAGAACTGGCCGTTCACCCTTCTGTATTTTTAACATCTAGCCAGGTGTGCTTGAAAGCTTACACAATATTTTGTGCCGATTTAAATAATAATGAAGGTATTACATGAATTTTGTGCTTGTTTGGGGATATTCCTGTACCACAAGAATGACATGACTGCTCATTCCAAACTTCAATTATTTGTTCTAAGAAATCCTCTCATTTAAGGTGTCTCCCAGAACCCCTTGAACAAAAAACACCCTGTTAACAGTTTCTGTGCTTCACAGCAAAGGTAACTTGTGGGAGGGAAGACAGAACAGGATTTCAATTCCCTTGACAATCTCTGTGTCTTCTGGAGAGACCCAGGGGCTTAAGTAGCGATTTCCGATGGGCTCGAGTGGTTTCCTTCTTGCTGGTGTAGCTGCTGATAAAGCACAGTAACAATGGGATGTCTTTATGGCAGGTTTCCTCACAATTTTCCATTCAGTCCCCCAGAAGTGCCCACCCCGCTCCACTGGGCCACCAGGGTTGGGCAATTAGCAAAAATCGGTAGTAGATATCATTATATTGATGCATTTCCCTACATGTTGTCACAACAGAAAAGTCTAGAGATTTACTTTTCCGTGAAGGCACATCAGACAACCAGGTCCACATACAGGGAGCAAAACAGAGCTAAGCCAGCATTTGATCTGCATACATGATTGTGGCAAATGGAAGCTCCCCAGTCCAGACTACAGTGCTAGAACACATCTGCCTTCATGATGTCTCCTGCCCAGAAAGGTGCATCTGAGCAACAGCAAAGGAGGCAGCAGAACAAGCTGAAGCGGAAACTTTGGAGTGGCTGAAGGTAATTTCAGTTCTCCTCCCAAACATCAAACAAAAATTATGTGTGAATAACCGGAAAACAGCACTATGGCATTCCAGACGTGTGCCTTTATATTCTGCTATTCCATAAACGAAGCCACCACCACCCTTAAACTCGTATATCCAACACAATTTACAGCACCTTGAAAATGAGGGAAACTTGGAAAGTGGGTAGGAAAATCCACGTAGAGAAATGGGATTCCCAACCTGGTCTGTGCTTCTCATGGGGAGGATTCTGAAAGGCTCTCAAGGGATGATGCCCACCAACCGTCCTCCCAAAATGGTGGCAGGCAGGTGGAAGGAGAAGAAGAAGAGTTTGGATTTATATCCCCCTTTCTCTCCTGCAGGAGACTCAAAGGGGCTGACAAAGGGGCTGACAAAGGGGCTGACAATCTCCTTGCCCTTCCCCCCTCACAACAAACACCCTGTGAGGTAGGTGGGGCTGAGAGAGCTCCGAAGAACTGTGACTAGCCCAAGGTCACCCAGCTGGCGTGTGTGGGAGTGTACAGGCTAATCTGAATTCCACAGATAAGCCTCCACAGCTCAAGTGGCAGAGCTGGGAATCAAACCCGGTTCCTCCAGATTAGATACATGAGCTCTTAACCTCCTACGCCACTGCTGTTCATCCCCTCAGAATTAACCTCCTCTTTCACCCTGACAGACCTCCTCCTCAGAACAAGGAATGGAAAGATGTGGAGGAACAAAACCAGAGCTGGAATAAACACCAAGTAGATGAGCACACATCATAAGGTGAAGGTTTTTACTCAAGAAACAATTGATTGGTATATGAAGAAAAACATACCTTTCTGCGGGTGAAGTCCAGAATCCATCGTGTCTGTGGAAACAAAGGGACCAAAAGTGAACAACAGACCCTTGTGCCTATCACAAATCTTGTGACAAAAACATCAGCTAACAATATTGTCTGTTTTTCTCTTGGGGAGGGAAGGTGTCATGATGTAGCCCCTTTCATCAGATTCAAAAACCAAGCAGGGTTGGTAGTTGGATGGGAGACCAACGACGATTCTGTGGACGAAGGCAACGGCAAAGAAATCTCTGCTTCTCACTTGCCCTGGAAGCCTCTTCCTGATGTGGCCATAAGATCGTTATGACTTGATGGCACATGCACACGTACTTCTTTTATGTTTCAGATGAAAGTTTAAGTAGAACCTACTTCTGGGGAAAATTCTTCCCACATTTTTGTTATGTGGAAATGTTCACATTCCTTTTCACTAGTCACTTTGACAGGACACTCAATTCATATAAAGTGTGTGAAAGAATGAAGTACAAGGGTCTACTCTTGTTAAACACTGGATTCCTCCAAATAGAGGTCCCACAGTGCCAACCCAAGGTACACTTATGCCCTTCTAAACCTGCTGATTTCCACTGACTTAGAGGGGTGTAACTCTGCTGAAGACAGCATGATCAGTCCCCTTGAGACCACTCAGTGAACTCAGCTTGGACACAGTCAAGAAAGATACACACTCAGTCAAAGGGGACAGTCTGCAGAGGTCCAATGTGGTCACAAACACACTGCAGTGAGAATGGGGGTAGAAGTTCCTGAAAGGGATCAGGTGGGTATCTCTATTATGTGTACCTTCCCCTTCATTTCATTTGGGGGGGTCCTTCTGCCATTGCCTCCCCGTTGGACAGTGCACAGACACAAAGGACTACAGAGCAGAAACACAGAAAAAAAAATCCAGCAAAACCACATCATGAAATTCTGAACTAAGTCTGCGGGAGAATTCTGACCACAAAACTTTCACAGAATCATAGAGTTGGAAGAGACCACAAGGGCCATCAAGTCCAACCCCCTGCAATGCAGGAACACACAATTAAGGCACTCCTGACAGATGGTCATCCAGCCTTTGTTTAAAAACCTCCAAAAAGGGAGACTCCACAACTCGCCAAGGCTGTGAATTCCACTGTCCAACAGCCCTGAGAGTCAGAAAGTTCTTCCTAATGTTCAGGTGGAATCTCTATTCCTGTACCTTGAATCCATTATTCCGTGTCCTAGTCTCTGAGGCAGCAGAAAACAAGCTTGCTCCCTCTTCGACATGATATCCCTTCAACTATTTAAACATAGCTATCGTGTCCCCCCTTAACCTTCGCTTCTCCAGACTAAACATTCCTAGCTCCCCAAGTCAATCTTCGTAGGGCATGGACTCCAGATCTTTTCCCATTTTTGTTGCCCTCCTGTGGACACATCCCAGCTTCTCAATATCCTTCTTGAATTGCGGTACCCAGAACTGTACACAATATTCCAGGTGAGGTCTAGCCAATGCAGAATAGAGAGGTACAATTATATCCCTCGATCTTGACACTATACTCCTATTGATACACCCCAATGGTGAACTGAAATAGCCTTGTGGATTGGGACATACAATTCTCACATTCCCAGGTCTGCTAATAATGAAAATCAGGGGTCCCAACTTGGTGCCCACCAAGTATTTTGCAAAGTGGCCAGGGAGAGGAGGGACTTCTGCCAAGCAAGACCTCTGATTGGCTGAGCAGCATTTTAAATATGTTGCTTGGGCAGCACAGGACCTTCACTGTGTGGCTGAAGGTATGCTGCAGCAGCAATTCTGTGGCTAGCTCAGCCTCCAGTGGTAGCTGTTTTGTGGCACCCATTTTGTGGCTGGGCCCACCATGCTGTGTCAGAATTCCTAAGGCAGGTGTGGGCTCAAAAGGTGAAGGCTCTGAAATAAGCCACCTGAAATGCACTGAAACACATCTGGCCCAATCTGATGTCCAGTCAGAAATCCCTCCAGCATTTCTTCATTACCTTTGAATTGCTTCATGATACCCTCCAAAAGGGGGTTTAGGTTTGAGAAGTCCCAGATCTGCCACTTCAGTGCAAACGGAAAAGGCACTCGAAACTTGAATTTCTTTTTTTCTTTATACCTGGAGAAAATCACATCAAGGGTCTGAGAGAACAGTGAGTGGCCCCATGTCACCCAGCAGGCTTCATGTGAAAGAGAAGAGAACCGAACCCTTTTCTCCAGATTCGAACCCACTGCTCTTAACTAGTATATCTCACTGGCAGGATGTGAGGCTCTTCAGAGAGCAACGTCCACCTCCCTGTAGCTCCTGAGACACCAAAGCCACTCAGCAGTGGTAGGGAAGGCTTATTAGGAAATAAAACAGAACCTGTTTAGACTCAGAACACCACCACTGGGAGAGGAAGGGCTCCTGTTATCCTTTGCTGATGTAGGGGGAGGTATTTCTTCATTGTTGCTGCTCCACATAGACTATTCAATGCATACGAAGAAGCAAAAATATGGAAGTAACTTCCCTCATGGGGGATGTTTGAGCATGAAAAATGGATGAGGGAGAGGGAAGAGGCAGGAGCCTTTCCTTCCCTCCGGTGGAATTTGTGGCCAAATGAAGAAGAAGAAGAGTTTGGATTTATATCCCCCCTTTCTCTCCTGCAGGAGACTCAAAGGGGCTTACAATCTCCTTGCCCTTCCCCCCTCACAACAAACACCCTGTGAAATAGGTGGGGCTGAGAGAGCTCCGAGAAGCTGTGACTAGCCCAAGGTCACCCAGATGGCGTGTGTGGGAGTGCACAGGTTAATCTGAATTCCCCAGATAAGCCTCCACAGCTCAGGCGGCAGAGCTGGGAATCAAACCCGGTTCCTCCAGATTAGAATGCACCTGCTCTTAACCTCCCACGCCACTGCTGCTCCTGGGGTCTGTTTTCCCTTTTAACAGCCATTCTTCACAGTTGACTGTGAGGAACCAGATCCAACCCTTAAACAAGCAAAGATCCAGTTCGGCCTTGAGAGCCCCAACCCCCCATCCCCTGCCCATCTCTGCCCTGCAAATGTCCAGCAAAAGAAAAAGAAAGTTGGGGTGGGGTTATAATTCTGGACTCCAGGGTGATGGTTGGGGGAGGGGATGAGGCTTAGCGGTGGAGAATCTGCTCAGCAGGCAGCTACTCCTGGGCTCAGTCTGCAGCACCTCCAGGTAAAGGGACCAGGGGGATATATGAGACTCTGCACATAAGCCGTTTGCCACTGGCAGACGGAGGGAGACCCACAATCTTAGTTACACCTGGTTTCGCCATCAGCCCCAATGGTACTTTGGTCACATTATGAGAAGATAAGATTCACTGGAAAAGTCAATAACGGTGTGATAAGTGGAAGACGGCAGGAAAAAAGGAAGACCCAACATAAGATGGATGGACTCTACAAAGGAAGCCTCGGCCCTCAGTTTGCAAGACCCGAGCAAGGCTGTTAATGATCGGACATCTTGCAGGACACTGATTCATTGGCGACTTGACGGCACTTAACATACACGCACAAAACGCACACAATCCTGAAGGACCACATTCTTCACAGGCTACTCACACCCCTCCCAGTGTTACGTAGGTTAATAAGAAAGATCCACTCACCCCTCCAAGAAGCTTCTGGCATCCTAAAGAAAAATGGCGGAGACAGAAAGAAGAGAGCGATCAGTGCTTGCTCAAAGGCCACACCAGGAAAACCCCTCAGACCCTGCAAGATTCTGCTCTCTGGCCCTTTTCTTGCAATCAGCCAGCTGACGCCACTCAAAGGCAGGGGTCTGTCTCCATCAAGTGGGTGGAAATCTCCATGAGGTTAATGCCAACAAAGTGGGGTCATTTCAGAGTAGAGCCGGGTGATCTACTCTGAGGACTCAACAGTGGCTACTTTCACACAGGGATTTCTCCTCATGCAAAAGGAGAGGAGGTTGGGTCGCTCTCGTGGCCACCTGTGCATGCAGAGGCATTCCTTGCAACCATCCTTGCTTCAATCCTGTTATTTTCCTTCTTGCCACTGGAGGGCAAAATAATAGCTAGATTACAGAAGCATTGTAACAGCATGCCGGTCCCTAGCTTTCACTTTTTGTAACTATTTAGTCCTTATTGTTGCAGAGTTATAACTGGAAAGGTACAGCCTGCACTTTATTTCTTTGAAACTAAAACTAATAATTAGCGCAGCAGATCACTATAACGTGACAACACTAGAACAATCTAGCCACTGCCCTTTTCTTTAGTTTCAGAAATGTCATCTGATGGGGGGGGGGGGGGGGGGGGGAAGGGTAGATCCAGGCACTGAGAGAAGCAGAGCCAAACCTGTCATCTTTTAGCATTTTAAAGACCTTTCCCTCCTTTCCTGCAGTGTTGTAACATGGCTCAGCAGGCAAAAGAGAGTCTGGGCCCAAATTCCGTGAACCAGGTTTGACTTGCATGCAGCTCCCCAGACTGTTGGTTGACACCCAAACACACTTCCTCTTCTTCTGAGATGGGAGCTTAGTGGCCTCAGTCTATCAGGGAGTTTCAAATGGCCCCTCTATTTTTTCCAGTCTGCGGCTGGGTGGAAAATAAATATGGCAGATGAGAAAGTAGACCACGAGGAGAGGGAAAAACCTGACAGCAATATAAATAGGGCTCATATGCTTTTGTGCCAAGTGAAGGATGAACAGGAAGGGCCTTCTCCTTGCCCCCCTCTTACCTGCAGGAGTTCACTGGCCGGCTGTTGACACATCTCCTCAACCTCCTGTTTGAGGCTATCCATAAAGGAGAGGACCTCAGAGAATTCGGCCAGGTACTGGTCCCTTTTTCTTGCCACCTCCTCCTCCACCTCTTCCATGTGAGCCAGAAAACGTTTCTCTTGTTCTTCCAGAAATGAGCGCAGTTCTCTGAACTTGGTGACCGTCTCTTCCTTCTGTCCCGTCACTTGCTTCTGAAATGGAAGGAGAAGGGAATCAGGTCAGCACAACAAACACAGCTGGTCTTGGTAGTGGGAGAAAGGCACTTTAGGAGACTCCTGACGGAAGGGCACTGTGGCCTTTCCCAGAGATCACGTCCACATTCAGCAGGGGAAAAAAAGAAAGATTTCCAAAGACTTATTCTGAGGGCTGAAATACACATGGATCTCACTTGGAAGCAAGGACGTAGGTAAGGGTGTTTTTTTCCTCGGGTTCAACCCCCCATTGCATGTCCGAAGCTCCGCCCCCCGTTTGTGTGTTTTTGTATTTTTAGTGTTTTTTTGTTTTTGGTCTGCAGGGCTCATTTTTAGGCTAGAAACACCAAAATTTCAGGGATTTGTTGGGAGACTCTCCTGATGATACTAAAAAGGTTTAGTGAGGTTTGGTTCAGGGGGTCCAAAGTCATGGACTCCCATATTGGGTGCCCCCATCTCCCATGGTTTCCAATGGGAGCTAATAGAATATGGGGGCTACACCTTTAAGGGTCCATAACTTTGGACACCCTGAATCAAACTTCACCAAACCTGGGAGGTATCATCAGGAGAGTCTCTTAAAAATACCCTGAAAGTTTGTTGCCCTGACAGCAGGTACCCTCCAAATTTCCCCAGATTCTCCCTTTAAATCCACCTCTTTCAGCTTGTTACGTTTTTAAGCTGTTTTTAATCATTGTTTATGTTACGTTTTTAAGCTGTTTTTATCATTGTTGTTCGCTGCCCTGAGCCCCTAGCGGGAGGGCAGTTTAGAAATCAAATAAATAAATAAAGGGAGAATCTGAGGCCCCCAGTTTAAACATTGAAAGTGATGCTGTTTCAGGGTTGGGGAGAATCCACCCCAAAACAGCATCACTTTCAATATTGTTTTAACTGGGGATCCCAGATTCTCCCTTTAAGGTGGATTTAAAAGGATAATTTGGGCTCTCTAGTTTAAACACCATTGAAAGTGATGCTGTTTGGAGTGGATTCCAGCATCACAGCGGCTGCCGGCTGGGAGCCCAGCTGGTGGGGGGGGGGTCGGGGGGGGGCCAGGCCCACACCCACCCCTGGGGCATGGCCACGCCTCCCCAAGCACTGCCCCCGGCCTCAGTGCTTATAAAAGCAGCTCTCCGAGGCCAGGGATGGCAGACTCCCCTGCCCCCCCCCCCCCCCCCCCCCCCCCCCCCCCCCCCTAGAAATATATACCTACGTCCCTGCTTGGAAGTACTGGAAGGATTCCTTCAGCCACAGAGGGCTCTGTCACCTGCAGGACACCCAGAGATTAGAAGGGGCGTCTTCAGGCCATTTTGTTTCCCCAATAAAACACCCTCCGTGTGCTGACACTCCCTGTCATGCTAGAGACACCTTTGCCATTTTCTTTATTTAAGCCTCAGTTGCACCTTAGCTGGATGGGCTTAAGTTTTTTTTTTGTACAGTAGTCTGTGAGAGGGAACCTTAGTTAGACCCTGTCCCTTTAAGAGGCAAAGCACTATAGCATTCTTATTAGTTAGCAGTTCCTATTTCAGTCTGTTTTAGTTTCAGTTACCTGAGGAAGGCTGGAGACAGCAATATCTCAGACATTCAAAGTGTTAAAAGATCCATGGTATTTGCGCAATCAAGTTTCAACAGAATTGCAAGGAAACCCAAGTAGAGGACACCGGGAGATCTCAGAAGCGGCAAAGCAGCGAACTTCCTTAGAAGCACTTAAGGAAAAGTTGGTGTATGCAAGTTCCTCAAACCATTTCCAATTGTTTCCAGCATCGCAAGTATTTCTTTATTAGTTAGACTTCATGGGAGGAGTCAGAATCCTAAACTTTCAATATTATTAAAACATTTTTGAACTGTTACTCATTTGTTTATGGGTCTTGCAGTCTGTTCCGGCCAAGTGCAAAACACCCGGATTTAGTTTGCTTGGGGAACCGAACATCCTCCCCCCTTCTCAATAGACAAAAAGGTTTGATGTTTTAGCAGAACAGAGCTTAGGGGGCCCTCCCCCAATATGAAGTGACTTCATTTTGGACAAGAAAAAACTGCAGGGGAAACAATCCACACATCACTGAGCATCCCAAGGACTCTCCCTCTTGGAACCAGCAATGGCTGAGCGGCCCTTGGCCCGGTCCAGGGCCGGTGAAGTATCTCTCAGCATTTCTACCCAGCATTCCTTCAGGAGGGAGAGACCCTCCCGTCTTTTCAGGGACTTCTCCTGGCTCCCAGTGTTGGTGCATTGACTCAAATGGGGAATCAGCACAAATGGTTTCATGTGCCCAGGATTTACCCCACAGCACAGAGCACCGTGGAGAGTCAAGTGATTCTGACACAAACAAAAACACCTGAGAATAGGAAAAAATGGAGGGCTGCCTCTTCTGTCATTTGTACTCCATTCCCACCCCCACCCCCTACTATGTCTAGAATCTGTCCTCTTCCCAGCCACAGGGACACTTACTAGAAGGTCTTGGCTTTCCTTCTCTATGCCTTGTTTGCACACCACAATTCTTTCTCTCTCCTTCTTCAGCATATCCAGAAAGCTGCAGAACTTCTCCTGGGGGAGGAAAGACCCAAAACTGAATTGGTTCCTTTCTTACAAGTTTACTACAAAACACACATGAAGCAAAATGGTCCATAAGGGGTGAACTACACGTAAATGCCCTTTGTCTGCAACGGGATCTTCAACAACATTTCCCAAATGCTGAACACAGTCATCTTGCTCATGGGGATGGTGCCCCATTCTCCTCTGATACCCACCAGGGACACAAAGAACGCTATGAACTGGACATTCCACCCCACCCCAAATGCCACCACAGGAGGAATTTTTCCATTTAAAATTATTCATAATTCACATAAATACACCCAGGAGTGACTACTTATTTTTTTAAAAAAACAAAGAACTCAGACCGGGGGCGGGGAGCAAGGCAAATATTCCTGGCAAGAGAACAGAAGGCTCCAGATGGGGGAAGAAAAGCACACTTTCCGTTCCGCACTTTCCCAAACTCTCTTGGGCCAAGAAAAAGGACACCAAAACTGGAGAAACTCTGTGTGGAAGCAACCACAGCTGTTGGGCCGAGGAGAAGGGAGAGAGATTGTGTGTGTGTGGTTAAAATGGGGAGTGAGAAGTTGCCCCCTCATAGCATAGCCAAGCATTGGGCTCACTAGATGTCACCACAGCCAGGCAGGAAGTGAGTCAATCACCCCACTTCATCATATCTCCACACTCACGGCAGGGGGCAGGGGGCCATGCCCTTGGGAGCCACCAAGCCAGGAAGGAGTCAGCGGAGTGGTGTTTTGACTCCCCAATTTGGGCCCAGAGGCTGAGGCAGAACCTGCAGGGAGTTTCCTCACAAAGAGACCCAGGAGAAGGGAAGCATCCACGGCTCTTCCCCTGTGGATTTCCTACCTTGTACTCTGGAGAGGCCTCCTCAAGAAAACGGATCTTGTGATCTCTGTGCTCCCCGGATCGGATACAGACCAGACAGACTAGGGCTTCGTCTTCCTTGCAGAAGAGCCTCAGCGGCTCCTGGTGCTTCGGGCAACCTCTCCATTTTCTACCGGCCACGACTGCCTGAGGGCCAAAACAGGATGTGTTTCACTTTTGCCCCCCAAACTGTCTCTCTCCTTGTGATGACTGGACGTAATTAGTGCCTTGTTTGGTAGAAAACCACAAAAGCTTTAAAATATAAAACCTGGGTGTAACAGAGTGTCGTCCTATGAGTTGTGGACTTCAGTCTGGTGCTGGGGGGCTTGTCCCAGAGGGGAAGCGTGGGAGGGGGGGATTGAAGAAAGAGACTTCCGAGGGCAAAGAGGGAGAGAGAGGCCATCTGGGGAAGCCTGAGAAGGAACCTCCAGAGATCTGCATCTGCCCCAAGAGTCCTAAAAGCAGCCGCCCCAAGGAGAGTCAGTCAAGACTCTTCAGTTTGAACTTTAAATTGGGCTCTCCCTCAGTCCGAGCCCATCATCCAAGTGTCCTGCTCTGACTCCCCCTTTCTCCTCCTTGGAGTAAACTGCACTTGTATACTACGTTCTACTTGTAAATGGTGACTGGGGATTGGTGGTTCTGGAAATGGCTGGCTCTTCCCTTTGTGCCTCGTGGCCACCCTCCATGTCAGGAAGAGGAAGCCAATGGGCTGGAGGCATCCCTGTCGTCTTTCTTTTGAGAGTCAATTTGGTGTAGTGGTTAACCTCAAGTGGACTCTAATCTGGAAAACCAGGGTTGTTTCTCCACTCCTTCACATGAGCAGTGGACTCTTAACTGGTGAACTTGATTTTTCCCTCGTTCCTACACATGGAGCCTGCTGGGTGACCTTGGACTAGTCACAGAACTTTCTCAGCCCCACCTACCTCACCAGGTGTCTGTTGTGGGGAGAGGAAGGGAAAGGAGTTTGTGAGCCTCCTTGAGGCTCCTTATAGGAGAGAAAGGCGGGGTATAAATGCAAACTCTTCTTTTATTTATCACCCCAGCAACACAAACACTAATAAAGGAGAAGTCGATTTATGGCTACCAATCTTGATCCTCTTTGATCTGAGATTGCAAATGCCTTAACAGTCCAGGTGATCGGGAGCAACAGCCGCAGAAGGCCATTGCTTTCACATCCTGCACGTGAGCTCCCAAAGGCACCTGGTGGGCCACTGCGAGTAGCAGAGAGCTGGACTAGATGGACTCTGGTCTGATCCAGCTGGCTTGTTCTTATGTTCTTATGTAAACCAGATCCCATAATGTCCTCCCTCATTAAGAACATAAGAACAAGCCAGCTGGATCAGACCAAAGTCCATCTAGTCCAGCTCTCTGCTACTTGCAGTGGCCCACCAGGTGCCTTTGGGAGCTCACGTGCAGGATGTGAACGCAATGGCCTTCTGCGGCTCCTAATTAATCACAACTCCTGGGTCCAGGTGAACCACATTCTTCCTATACCTGCTTTGAGCTGCATTTCAAAAAGTGCCCCAGAAGCCCCCAAACACCACCCCGATCCTTTCTTGCAGTGAGAGTTCCTGTGGATTATTGTGAGAAAACTCCAAAACTGGAGCCAAACATTTAAGGAGGTGAAGCTGAAACTGTAGGAATATGGATGGACCTAAATGGGTTGTTCAGCCACCTTTCAGATTTAAAGGGGGGGGGGGGTTGGCAGCAGGACCTTCCCTCCATCAGGAGGTTAAATCCTTTCTTCATGCGCTTTTATTCTGATCCATTCCTTACCAGAGGCTGCTTTGAGGACCGATTTGTGTGTGGGGGGCGGGGGCGGCGGCTAATATAACCTTGTATATTTTAAATTTTCTTAATAGTCACAAACCAGCAAGCAGCGCTGGGCACAAGTTGAAAGTGAGATTTTGAGCCACTCCCAAGAACCCCCCCAAAGCCCTTCC
>NC_059427.1:11759782-11794443 GCF_021028975.2 Sphaerodactylus townsendi
CCTCCGGGGCCCCCCCCCCCCCAAGCTCTCTCTGGGACAACCCCCCAAACTACCAAGGGGAGGGTAAACCCCATAGAGTGACACTTGGCTATATTCAGCTTTTATATAAAAATGTTGTTCATTTACTAAATGAGGCACTAGTTATTATGATCGAGGAAAGATACAGTTCCTGCTGGGGGGAGGAAGCACAGAATGAAATCCATCCTGTTTCCTTGTTTTGGGCCTCAGGCAGTCATGGCCGGTAGGAAGGGTAGAGTTTGCCAGAAGCACCAGGAGCCCTTGAAGCTGTTTTGCATCGATGATGAAGCCCTCATCTGTGTGATCTGTGACCGATCCAAGGAGCACAGAGATCATAAGACCGTTCCTCTTGAGGAGGTCTCCCAAGAGTACAAGGTAGGAAATCCACAAGGGAAGAGCCATGGATCCTTCCTTTCTTCTTGGTCTCTTTGTGAGGAAACTTTTTAAAAACTTTTTTTTTAATTGTCACTTCCTGGGAATCTTTATTGTAACTACAAATGATTTTTGTTCAGTAAAAAAAACTTCCCTGTGGTGGAGCATGGGAGTGGAACGGCGGGCAGCGGGGCAAGCGCAGAGTCTGCCTCTGTGCCAGGGCATTCTTTGCATCTGGTCTTCATCATTTGGGAAATATTGTTGAAGATCCCATTGCAGATGTAGGGCAGTTAAATCTAGTTTGGCCCTTAAAGACAGTTTGGCATCTTACATGTTTTATCGTAAACTTCTAAAAAAAGGAATCAATCTCAGTTTCGAGTCTCTCCTCCCCTAGGATCGATTCTGCGATTGTCTGGAGAAGCTGAAGGAGGAGAGAGAGAAAATTCTGGCATGTAAAGCGGATGTAGTGAAGGAAAGCCAAGACCTGCTCGTAAGTTTCATTGTGGTTAGGATATCAGCCTTCTTGCTGGCAAAGCCAGGAATGTGAGTACCGGAACCTTTAATCGCTGCCACCATGTCACAATACCAGGGATGGGGTTCTGCCCCCCTGCCTTATAAATCCTGGGTTCTTTTTTCCAGATACTCAAACTGCTGAGTTTTCCAAAGATTTTATTGAAAAAACAGAAAATAAGAAATGTTCTAATATATAGATCTCTCAGCTACAGCATCGTTCCAAGCATGTCCTTTGTTGCAGACTTGGGATCAGGAATTGCATTCTCCTGCCCGGCCTGGATCAGAATCTTCTCTGTTCTCTCCCCTTGGTTCTCAGGTAAACTCTGTTGCCTGGGCCCCCATCCCCTGTAAATCAACCTCTCTGATCTACAACCGTTTGGCCACTAGCTTTCTTAGTGCAATTTATTCAAAACATTTAGGCTTCCTATCCAGAGATCAAAGGTCCTTGTCAGGCTAGAGTGAATCTGCCTGATACTGTAACTGGAGCAACCTCTTCACAGGAAGGGAACAGCTTCTAGAAGTAGTATTGTTACCGCTGCTGCTCGGGTAACAATAAGTGATTTCAGCTCAGCAATGTAATGAGGCGTAGGAAGCCAGTGTTCTTCAAAGCAAAGGATTTTATTTGGAGGTGATGGTCACAGCTCGGGCAGGAGAATCGCGCCTTGCAAACAAGCGCAAGAACTTTTATTCACAAACATCAAAGGGGGCAAGGGGGCAGGTAGAAAGGGGAGGTAAGGGGGCAAGTCCCTTACCAAACACCAATAAGAAAACAACAATACAAAAAGGAAGATACAATTACAACTTTTGAATGGGATCACGAAATCCTGCTGTCAAGCGTCTTCCCGCGAGATCTCGCAATGGTGCTGAAGGGAGAGCAGATAAAGTCCATTCAGAAAATCTAGGTGGGCTCGCTACCGCACCCAGCTATCTCCTTTATCAGATGGCTGTTTCCTTCAGTTATGTCCTGAGGCTCCCAAGCCTCATCTCTGTAACAGAGTTCAAATTGTCCAATAGTGGTCCCTGCACGTCTTCCGACGGCTGGGACCTCTGGGTGCTGCCAGCAGAGTTTAATTTGCAAATCTAAAGGGGTCTTTGTCCTCGCTAAGGAGTTGGCTGGGTGTTGGTCTAAGCTGCATTCCAGGGCTGACTTCCTTGTCCCTTAATATCAGCTTCTACAGGCTACTGCTTTTACTAATAGCACAAATATCAAAATAACTTTTCTTAAACTTAAACATTAGGGAAAACAATACAATACAAGTACATAAGAACCTCCTAACTTAACAATAACAAAACCTTAAGCTAACTGGGGAACCTAGTCCAACTAAAATCCTAAACAGAGGGCAAATCATAAATTCAACTCTAAAGGGGCTTTCATTACATCTTACAAGGGCAGAGGCAGGAGGGAAACCATATAACATTGGCACAATCACATGTTTACATCCTTTGCAAGTCTTATGGAGGCTTCTGAGCCCCACAGGTCTCTGCATCCTGACACGGAGCCAGTGCAGTCGGGTAACTTGACTCAGGAAAATATTTTAGCTATTTTCCTGGGCGGTAACAGTATTGGGGGATGGTGTACAAATAGCAAAAAAGTCAACCCATGAGGCAGCTCCTCCCCCCAGTTTGGAAGCAGACCAGCCAACCAAAGGGAGACCTGAGATTGCCATTCTGAGCAGTTTTATCCAGGAAGTGGGGCAGGGGATGCTGCAGAATGACCCACTCTTGGTGCCCCTGGACCCTGAGATGGTTCTCTAGGGATGCCTAGTGGCCAGGCTGCCCCAGTTGTTTATCCAGAACAAGACCACCCCTCCCATTTCTTTTCTTCTGAGATTATTTTGTTTGGGTCAGAATTCGTTTATTTTTCATGGTTCTCTTCACTGTGGGGTAAATTCTGGGCAGCTTTACATATGTGACAATTCCCCATGGATGTGGATGCACCAACCCTGTAAGTCGGGAGGAATCCCTGAAAAGAGATGAGGGTTCCCCACCCCCAAAGAAATGCTGGGTGGAATTGATGAGAGATCCTCCACCAACCTTGGACCGGGCCAAGGGAAGTGCAGCCATGGCTGATTGATTCTGAGGGGGAAAGTCCTAAGGATTCTCAGTAATGTGTGGATCTTTCCCCCTGCAGTTTTTTCTTGCCCAACATGTAGCCAGGGAGGTCGATTGAGGGGAGGGGGCTTCTTAGCTCTTTTCTCCCCAGTGGTATTTCTACTCAAACATTGTGCCTTTTTGTCTGTTTGGAAGTGGGGGTGGGGGGTCAGTAGATGGGATGTCTTTTTATTGGGAAAACAAATGGACTCAAGAAGCCCCTTCTGCTCTCTGGGTCTTCTGCTGCAGATGGAGTCCTCTGTGGCTGGAAGAATCCAAGGGTGATTCTGCACAGGCCAAATAATACGGGTTGAGACCCTTTTAAAAAGTGTATTGGGGGGGTGTCATGGAAGATGCTATCGCTACAGTAAAGGGAAGTCACATATGACTGTGAAAAGCATCTTTGCCTTTTGATCTCCTAGAGGGAGGACAGGAAACTATGCAGAGGTGCTAGGATGAAACTTCAAAGGCCTAAGTTACCTCGTGGCCTGAACAGAGTTTTCCTGAGAAGGGGAAAACAAAGGTTTGGGGATTCCATCTCGAGACGTGGTCAGAGAAGCATCTCTGGGCCATGGGTTCCCGGAATGGGGACAAGGAACCAAAAGGAATGTGACCAGTTGAGCAATCTCTACTGCATTTATGTTTTATTTCTTTGTTTTGAACTTTTACAATAAATCCTTGAACAATCAGCTGGTCTGGAGTCGTTAGGAGGGAAAAGAACCCAAGGGAGGGGAGGGATCCTCTCACTGACAAAATTTTCCAACGCTCTGATCTCTTTAAACTGGAGCAGCACAATTGTCCTTCTCTAGCTGACTGTAGGAGTAGAGTTCAAACTGACCCTGCAAAGCTTACTCCTAGCGATTCTGTACAAATATTGTGGGGAAATGGCTTGCTTTACAGACAGTTCCTCAGAAAGGAAGCTGTGGGAGTAGATAATATTGTCAAACAGCTGGTTGTACCCAAGAAATTCAGAGAGGAGGTGTTAAAAACGGCGCATGAAATACCTCTCTCAGGGCATTTGGGAATTAAGAAAACACTGGCTAAAATACAGAGGAAATTTTACTGGCCAGGCATTAATAAAGATGTGCAGCAGTATTGTACAAGTTGTGATGTGTGCCAAAGGGTAGGATTCCCACAGGACACCACTCGAATGCCTTTGAACCCATTTCCAGTAATCACACAACCTTTTCACACTGTTGCTATGGATATATTGGGCCCTCTCGATCACACAAGCACAGGGAAACGATTTATCCTGGTCTTGGTAGACCATGCCTCTAGATATCCTGTGGCTTATGCTTTGAGGAGTATTACTGCACAAAATATAGCAAAATGCATGGTTGAATTTGCATCTGTGTATGGAATACCTGGTACATTAATATCAGACAGAGGGACACAGTTCACTTCTAAACTTATGGAAAAGTTCTGTGAACTGGCCGAAATTACACAAAGTCCCACGGTTTCACACCACCAAAGTGCTAATGGGTTAGCTGAACAATATATTTCTTCCCTTTTGCAGTTGCTAAGAACATATTCTGTCAAACACCCCAAGAACTGGGATGTTGCATTACCACATATTCTGTTTGCATTACGAGATTCGCCCCAAGAATCCTTACAGTTCAGTGCAAATGAAATCCTATTTGGAAGAAATGTTAGAGGTCCCTTGGATTTGCTCAAGGCGGACTGGGAAGGGATTCTAAACCATGAATTTCCAAAAGGGGTGGCTGAGTATTTTGCTGACCTCAGGAAAACTTTGGAAGCGGTCAGGCAAGAAGCAGGGATCAACCTGCAACAGGCTCAGCAAAAGCAAAAGATGTATTATGACAAAAAAGCCAGACCAAGAGAATTTTGTGTAACACAAAAGGTGTGGGTTTTATCTGTTGATCATGTACAAAAACTGGGAGTGAGATGGGAAGGCCCATTCTCCATTGAACAGAAACTCCCCATTGACAATTACAGGGTTAAAGAATTGGGAGGGGATGGCAGATCGCTATTGGTTCATGCCAACCGACTGAAACCCTATAGGGAGCGACCTGTCACAGTTGCTTCTCTCCAGGCAAGAGAGGAGGGGGAGGAAGTGTTTCTGGATGCCAACTTCGGAGAAGGCATGAATTGGGCTGATGTGCAAATCTCTGACAGCCTGACGGCACCCCAGCAAGCTCAATTAACAGGAGTCTTGGCTGACTTTGGGACGATCTTTTCGAGTAAGCCAGGTTCTACTAACCTGATTTCCCATCACATTGATACTGGTAATCATGCACCAATAAAGGTTAAGCCTTACCATCTAAATGAGCCAATGAAACAGATTGTAGGCAAAGAAATCCAACAGATGTTGGACCACGGAGTAATTAGAAAGAGCACCTCTAACTGGGGAGCTCCTATAGTAATTGTCCCAAAGAAGAAGGTCTCAGACCATGATTCTCCTGAATACTGAGTCTGTGTAGACTTTCGGAGACTCAATAAAATCACAATGCTCGATCCTTATCCAATCCCCAGAATAGATACGCTCATCGAGGAACTGGCAAGTGCGAGGTTTATCTCCACACTTGATTGCAGCAAAGGATACTTTCAAGTGCCTTTAACTCCTGAAGCTATAGAGAAAAGTGCATTTGTTTGTTTTGCTGGTCACTTTGAATTTGTGAAAATGCCATTTGGACTTCAGGGCGCCAGTAAATCATTTCAACGTCTGATGGATAGAGTCCTAGAAGGCTTACAATATGCGAGAGCGTATCAGGATGATGTGGCCGTTACATCTTCCTCTTGGGAAGAACATGTTGAGCACCTTAGAATGGTACTGACACGCTTGAAAGAAGCAGGCCTTACACTTAGACCGGACAAGTGCCACCTCGGCTATGTACTTAGGTCACCGAGTAGGGTTAGGGTTAGGGTTAGGGTTAGGGTTAGGGTTAGGGTTAGGAAATTGCTTGTGTGCAACCCGTAAAGAGTGCTTGAGTACTTGTGCTAAATGCTCAAGAGTATTGCATTGCTTATTAGTCTGAAAGTATGTATTAGTCTGAAATTCTGTTTTGTATTAACATGATTTTCTTCATTCTGTATTGTTATGCTGACTATATTATGCATGAAAGGTATTGTAGTTAGCAGATCTCTGTATTAGAGATGACTGATGTGGAAGTAACACATATAATCTTTTCTATATGGATAGATGAAATATGTAGCCATTAGACTACAGATTTCCTCTCCAAAAGGGGGCGTGTCATGGAAGATGCTATCGCTACAGTAAAGGGAAGTCACATATGACTGTGAAAAGCATCTTTGCCTTTTGATCTCCTGAAGGGAGGACAGGAAACTATGCAGAGGTGCTAGGATGAAACTTCAAAGGCCTAAGTTACCTCGTGGCCTGAACAGAGTTTTCCTGAGAAGGGGAAAACAAAGGTTTGGGGATTCCATCTCGAGACGTGGTCAGAGAAGCATCTCTGGGCCATGGGTTCCCGGAATGGGGACAAGGAACCAAAAGGAATGTGACCAGTTGAGCAATCTCTTACTGCATTTATGTTTTATTTCTTTGTTTTGAACTTTTACAATAAATCCTTGAACAATCAGCTGGTCTGGAGTCATTAGGAGGGAAAAGAACCCAAGACCGAGGTGAGATAAGAGTGGCTCTCCCAAGCTTAATCTCAGCCTCAGTCATCATAGGGGGGATTTCCCAAATACCTCAACCCCCCCCCCCCCAAATGCTTCTAACTGTCAGGCCCCGCCATTCTGGGCCTGCCAAAGCGCCTGAGACATGTCTGGGCATGCCCTGCTGTGGCTGGTCTTGCATGAGCATTGCCCCAGGCCAGAGGCCCAGCTTTCCTGTTTTGCAGCAAGGTAGTGAATAGAGTTTACCGGCTCCCCCTAATCTCTCCTCTTCCGGGAGTGGCCAAGCTATTCCCAACACAATGTATCTACTGCAACTGTCTTCAACTGCCCTTTCTTATGCTGATATGGGGAGTGCAAAGGTGGGGGCTACCTGACTGTAACTGTAAGGTTTATACTAGGAGCCAGGGAGCTGGGACCTCAGTCTCAGCTACCTGGCCATATGGGTCAGACACAGTTTCAATAAAGCTCTTGAAGTCGTTCTTGAGTCTTGTTATTGACTGGGGTACTAGGCCCTTACACTAACACATTTTATTGGCCAGAACCCTGGTCAAATGAAAATTGTTAAATTAGTGACTTTCCTACTTTAACATAGATTTCAAAAGCTTCCTGCTTGACCGTGTTGCCTGTGCGTAATCAGCCCAAGAGTGTGTGAGCTCCATGTGTACTATGGCAAAGTTCATGGAAATTGTTCTCTGTCCCTGACTAATGTTGATGTGTTCTGGATTCCTTTCCAATAGAATCTCCTAATTTTGATGGTTATGTTGACCCAATTTCCTCCTCTTTCCATGTCAGAAACAAACCACAGAAGAGAAACAAGAGATGGTAGCCAAATTCAGGGAACTGCACTCATTTCTGGAGGAACAAGAGAAACTTCTGCTGACCCAGATGGAAGAGGTGGAGAAGGAGGTGGCAAAAAACCGGGATCAGCATCTGGTCAAGTTGTCTGAGGCCCTCTCCTCTGTGGACAGCCTTATGCAGGAGATGGAGGAGAAGTGTCAGCAGCTGGCCACTGAACACTTATGGGTAAGAGGGTGGCAGGAACAGGAGAAGGCTGACCCCAAACTCCTTCCCTTGGAAGAAAACAAATGACTCTTGTTTCTGTTACTGTTAAGTTTTCTTCTCTGTGCAGGGGCTGCTTTCCCTTCTGCCCCATTTCATCTCCACCTAGCAGCAGACTGGAGAAACCTATCATAGTGGCCCTTTGAAACTCCACCGCCTGGAAATACAGCTGCCTCCAGAGCCCTTTCCCTGATCAACCGGGGCCGCTTCACTTCCCTCTTGGATGCAGAAATTGCTTGTGTGTCAAGTGACAGTATGGGGAACTACACACAAATTAAACCAGGTTCAAGGGTCGCTCTTTCCAAGCAACCAGGAATGAGGGTCATAGGCAAGCAAATTTTAAAAGCAGGATGGGAGTGTAGCTTATACTTGTGGCATGCCGATGGGTATGCAAAAATGTATACACACAATGGCATCCAGAAGTGGTAGGGGAATGGCATCTTCGTTGCGGGCACTAGTGTTGCTGCCAATCTGTCACAGCTCTGCAGATACAAGACCCCCTCTTCCCCTGCTATGGCCTGTTAGAATGCTGCAGGGAAAAGGGCTAAAAGGTGACAGAATTTGGCTTTTCTCCGGTCAGTCTCTGGGGCTACCACCTCTCACCTACCCCCAATTAGAGGGTTTTTCTTAGGCTCTCAAGAAAGACTATGTCTGAATTGTAACATAATGATGATTTATTGTCCTAATTCCTAACTTTTATTTTAAAAGATGTAAAGTGCAGACTGCACATTTCCAGTTATACCCCAGCAACAAGGATTAAATTCTTTTATTTAAAAAAATGTGGGGACCAGCATTTTGTTACAACTCTACTGTGATGTATCTCATTTTTAAAGTCTGGGAAATGAAATCCAGTGGCAAGAAAGGAAATAACAGTGCGGCCCTTTCTGCACAAACCAAATATAATGTTTTGAGGCAGAAAATTAAACGTTTCCTGAGAGGGAGTTCCCAAAATACATTTCCTGCCTCAAAACTTTTTATTTGGATGCTATTTTCAAGTGATCTATTTTGAAAATGGTTATCTGGAAATGATTCTTTTGTGGAACCGTTTAAAATTGCTGTGCAGAGGTATTTAAAACATTTCCTACTGCTCTTCACAGTCCCTGGACTTCCTGATTGGTGCCACTTTCTTGTTCACGCCAGCTGTCTCACGCCTGTATTTCCGTCATTTGGTGTGGTGGGGTCATGTCTCTGTAGCTACAAAGACATGTTCCCTTAAGAATTACAGCATGAGACTCTGAAGTCGCATAGCATCAAATCTACAGATTGTTTTTTTTTAATGGAAATGACCCCAAAATGGTGGCCAGGAATCACTTTGAGGGGGTGACTGCAGACAAAAAGGGTTTTTTGAAAACGTTTGCAAATGTTTTAAGAGGCATGTGTGGAAGGACTTTGAGACAGGATTCCTGGAACTGTGCTGAGAATGCCTCTGTATTCACAAGTGGACACAAGAGCCACCCAAACTAATCTGAGGGCTTCCTGTATTGCATGTGAGGAAAAAGCCTGGTGTGAAAGTAGCCCCTGTTGAGCTGCCAAAAGCAGATCACTCATCTTTGACTGCTGATATTATCCTTCCCACGGTATGAAGATTATAAAATGTTTCTCCCACTGTATAAAGATCCACCTTAACCTTTGAGTGGAGTCTGCTAGCTGAACCCAAGAAAAAGGCCAGAGAGCAGAATCTTCCTGGGTCTGAGGTGTCTTCTTGGTGTGGTCTTTCAGCAAGCACTGAGGTCCCTCTTCATATTCTCTCTCTCTCTGCCTTTCCTCTTTAGGATGCCAGAAGCACCCTGCTAAAGTAAGTGAATCTTTCCCATTAATTTTTTAATGCTGAGAGGCATCTCGGAAGCCTGTGAAGAATGTGGTCCTTTAGGATTGTGACTGAGGGTCAAATCAGGAGTAAGAGCGTGGATCTCCATCCATCTCTCAGGGGCAAACATCTTATGGACAGAGGTTTCTCAACAGGAAACTGGAAAGTGAAATAGCATTGGGTCTGGGGTCTGCATTGACACCTAGATGTGCATCTCTAGAAAAGGGGTCCCTGAAGTCGTCACGGGTAACGCAATGAAGAGACGAGACGCAGCGATATCATCCGGTGGAGAGAAGCCAGTAGCGATATAGCGTGATCCGTGGATCTGGCTACTCTGCTGAACTGGGGTCCCTGGCACCTTTTATTAGGGTTTTCGGGAAGGCAGGAGAGCGGGAGAATATTGCGCAATACATGAATCATAGGGGCTGTGTACGTGTGGGAGGAAACGCTCCTGTGTGGGCCTAATCCATACCTGGGGGTATGCACCTTTTGTCCCTTTGTTCAGGACATCTGGTGACCCGTGAGTCACGGGGGTCTTGTGACCAATGAGTCTGCTTGCCCAGAGGGCAACAGATGGTGCAGGCATTCCTGTGCACTGTCTGAAACTCTGCTAGGTTCGCTGGCTCACCCCAACATCTCCCCATTTCTAAGGCAAAGACTGAATCAGCTACTAATTTGGAGGAACATTTGCATCCCTGGGAACTCTCTCAAACTGATTGAGCTGTTTGTGTAGCATGAGAACTTCGTTCCTATGCAGAGGAAAGTCAAAGGTTTTCTTACGCATATTACAAGCAGGGTTAGAAATACATTGCATGAAACAGGTTCCAACAACAAGACATACAATAATTCCAATGAACAGTTGAATGACAGTATTCCACCATCCACCAGGCAGCCAACTCCAAATCACAGACCACCAGTGGGGCAACACATCATACTTCAGATTAGATACAATATCTTGCAATTCATGCACCTTAATATGAATCAAATGAGAATCATCAGAAAGATTAAAACAACACATATTATTTACATTCTCACATCCTTGATGATGCAGTAACAACAAATAATCAATAGCGGCACGATTGTCTAAGGTCGCCTGGCGAAGTTCCTGTTGCTCGGAAGCCAATGCATCCAGAGCAGTTGAGGTAGAGTTAATGGACTTAGCGAGAGCGCAAGCCAGGCGGCCGATAGTCTTAGCGTTATAGGAAGCGAGTCTGGGGACTCCCACAAGGGAGGTTGCTAGGAAACATACTCTGCCTCAGAGAGGGCTACTGCATCGCTCCGGCAAGAGGGATCGAAAAGGAGGGGGGGAGCGGCGACGGCGCTTGGGCTCCTTGGGTGGAGCTTGGGGCAGGACGATGGTGAGGCGGCTAAGGCAGCAAAGAGTCCCGGCAGAAAGATAAGCGGGGATGTAATTGAAGGTCTTGGTGATGAGGGAGAGAGTGCCTATGGGGAGGGTTCTCACAACAGGCCCCCAGTCAGCGCTCATAGAATACTTGATAGAAGAAGCATTCATGAAGGGACTCAGGCCGGATTCTTCCAAGAAGTCCCCAGGGGCTTTGCAGACGCGAAGCAAGCAGGAATTCAGCAAACTTCCCACCCCTAGATACTGGCCCAAGCAAAAGGAGGAGACGTTGGCAGCGGCGGCAAACTGCTCCCAGATGTTAGCTTGATTTAGATCCAAGAGGGGGTGACTGATTGTCACTGGTAGCAGGCAGCAAAGCAAGCAAATGATGGTGACTGCGGAATTGGCAGTAATAATCGCAAAGATTGCAGCGCAGAGATTCTCGGGTGTCTCGGGGCGGCCTCGTTGTTGCAGCAGCTTCTGAGCTTGGCTGATCATGGCCTTGACATCCCCCCAGGTCATCCGGATCTTCTGCTCGTTCTGGCGCTGGCGGCGGCTCCATCGGGTGTGGGGGCTGCTGGGCTGGATCCTCCAGGGAGATCCGTTCAATATCCAGAATGGGGTTGGTTTCCATCTGGTGCCACTCCATGGGCTGGCCGGACGTGGTGGGCAGGAATCCACAGAGGACCTGTAGGGAGAAGGACTGAAGCATATCCCCTCCCCCAGGTTATCAGGGGGGCTGGGCCCCGCCAGGTTCTATCTGGTAACTGGCGGTAATAGACTTGAGCATGGGGAAGAGGTTCCAATTGTCTGAAATGCCTTTCTACAGGAGTGGCTTGCTGCCCTGAGGGGAGGGCGAGCAAATTTAAATGATTAATAGTAAAGAGTACTTTGGCTACAGTTTGCTGGATAATTCCTTGATTGGGGAGGCCACCTATTCCCCTTTCTTTAGTTTGTTTGGCCACAATCTCCTTAAATGTGCGGTTGGCCTGTTCTACGATCGGTGGCAACGCTGAAAGCACTTAGGACACATAACACAAAAGACGGAGACAGGAAAGGCAAAAGGGCAAACGATTGCATGGGGAACCGGCTTCGGCCGCGTCATTAGTACGCGCCAATGTAATGGTCCAAGCCTCCCGGGAGGGCAGGCGGACCGTCCAGGCATTGTGGGTATGCATACTTAATTTCTGCAAAACATTGAACTTTAAAGGTTATAATACTGAAACAAACCTATTGCGAAAGAGCGCAATTTTCACAAACAGGAGTAAATTCTTGAGACAAAGGTAGGAAGAGGTTTACTTGTGAAGGTAAAAGTACTTACCATGGCTGTAGAGGCTAAATCAAGGAGGCTGTTCTGCTGTCCAAATTGAAACCAGGCATGCGTGGCCTGGCGCTGGCCTGAGATCGCTCCTTAAGGGGCGGCCTCAGCCAAAGATGCTGGCCGTGGCTTTTTGTTAGCCTGGGATCCTTAATAGATTTAGAAGCAATGATAGTGCTTAAACTATAATTAGCCGTTCACCGGGCGGCTCCTTTTTAACCTAGGGTCCCAAAAAGGGGCCCGGTTTTTAATCCAGGGGGGGCCAGCCAGCCAACTGGCCCTCCTGCCTTTGGATGTTAAAAAATAGAATTGGCAAGAAAAATCTAGAACAAGACTCTGAAAATATGAGGAAATAAGATTAGGGGTTAGGCACACTGCAATGGGCCCATGGGCTGAATGCACGCATTTACAGCTCTCAAGTCCTGGAGAAGTCGCCAGCGACCACTCTTCTTCTTGATAACGAAAACGGCTGTATTCCATGGAGAGGTTGAAATTTCAATGTGACCAGCCGCAAGTTGTTCCTCCACCAGTTGGTGCCTGGCGGTCACTTTCTCTCTGGGCAGCGGCCATTGCTCTACCCAAACAGGGGTCTCTGTGAGCCATGTGAGAGGAAGGGCGGTGGGCATGGCGTTATCCATCCCAGACTACGGTCGTTTTGACCTGGCTCATAAGATCCCTTCCCCACAAGTTCACGTGGATGTCCAAGATGATGGGGCGGACTGTGAGCTGCCGCTCAAGCCCGGGGCTGCTGACCATGAGCGGGCGGACGCTTCGTCTCTTGGTCTGTTTCCCCCCCACCCCCAAACTCTGGGGCAAGCTTCGGCTGGCCACTGATCAGGCCAGTCAGCTGCTCTGATGATGGTCACGTCTGCGCCCGTATCCACCAACCCCCGAAAAAGGCACCCTTCGATGGTGAGCTCCAAGTAGGGACGAGAGCTACCAATGGGTATCTCCACCGCTGCTACAGTGGTTGCAGCTGCACTGCGTTGGTTACCTGGGCTCGTGGCCTTTATTGAATTGGAAGCTGGCAGCGCGTGGGGCAAGAGGATCAACTGGGCGCAGCTGATTCTGCTGGGCAACTCCTGGGGGATGTTTGTCCACACCTGGATGTGAATGGTGCCTTGGTGTGTGGAGTCAATGACCCCTGGAATCACAAACAATCCCTGCTCAGCGGCTGAGGTCTTGGGCAAGACCAACCCAATGGTCTCTGGGGGAATTGGATCGCTGTATTGAGTGGATGTGATTAGGATCTCATGAAGAAATTTGAGGGAAAGGGGTTGGAGACAGGTGAGAGAAATGCCGGCGGAAGGAGGTCGTTCCGGCTTTTGAGATGCAGGTTTCGGGTTCTGGGGCTGTTTTAGTACTCCCCTGTTTGTTCCTGGGCCAGGGAGAGGCCTGGATTTGAGTTTCCTGACCTGCACTCGCTTCTCCAGTGGTAGCCCTTCTGACACAGCGGACATTTTGTCTTGGGCTTTTCCTGGGGTCCTCACCGTTTTGAGGCGGACCCTCCTCCATCAGGGTGGTAGGCCCCCCCTCCGGGAGACCTACAGTCCTTTCGGAAGTGTCCCTGCCTGCCACAATTGAAGCATTTTCCTTGGGGCTTTTTTCCGGACATGATTGCTGCGGCTAGGAGACTGGCTTGATGTGAGGGCGATCCGATGTCCTGGCAAGCTTTGAGCATGTTGGCCAGTTCCGGATTTTTTCCTAAGCCTGTGATCGCCCGGAGGCACTCGGTGGAGGCGTTCTCCTTAGCGAGGCGCATGAGGAGCTCTGTTTGGGCTACATCATTATCCTAAGAGCTTCCTGGAGCCTGTTCAGGAATTCTGCATATGGCTCCTGAGGCTTTTGTCTGATACTAGAGAAGCTCTGAGCTGGTCATCCGGTATTAGGTACTTTCAAAAACACCTTATAAGCGCACTCAGAGGCAACCGTATCGAGAGGATTAGTGAAGTCTCAGGTGCCATAGAGCTGCGGTGTAGGCTCCGCCAGAGGTGGCTCCTCTAGTTTGGCATTGCAACCAGAATTCACTTTCCCAGACCACATATTGTGCTGGGTTTAAAAGCATATGGAAGGTTGTTTTCCAGTCCTCTGGAACCATTAGGTGATTCCTCATGACCGCTTCCAACATGCCTCTCACATAGGGGCTGGTAATCCCCACGTCCCGTATCGCTTTATGGAGTTCAGTGAGGACATTATAGCCTATCGGGCGATACTCAACAATTCTTCGGGTGCCACCATTTCCATCATCATGATCAGTAAAGTGGATGGGGCATGCCGCTAAAATGTCGGCATCTTCTTCCGTCAGGGTTTCTTTTCTCTGCAGATCGGTGTTTATGCGTTCTGCGAGAGATTTGAAACGCGCGCCATTACGTGGCGCTGACGGAGGCACGGTGGCTTCAGAAAGAGAAGGAGGGAGTGGAGCGAAAGGCAGAGAATGAGAAGGAGGTGGACGCGCCGCAAGAGTAGGAGCGGGAGAGTTTGAATAAGGCAAAGTAGCAGGCGAGGCAGGAGGAGGACAGGTATCAGATTTAGCAGCAGGAAAGTATTCCGGGGGTGAAATTGAAGGTGAAGAATCGAGAGGGAGATCCTCGGCTGAACGGCCGAGGATTTGCTGACTGATGGTGGCAAAGCATTGCCTCCACGTCAGTAGCAGTTGTACCGGCGCACGAGGTTCCTCGTGCAGGATCCACCTCGGAGCATTCCCAGTCCCAGATTCACCGTCCCCTCTCTCAGGGTAAACGCGGACATCAGCCTATCAATTTCCCCAACCAATTCTGGCGCGAGATCCCTTTTCTTTACTGGGACTTCTGGCGCTTTTCGCCAGCTGCTTTCAGCTCGCTGGATCGCTTTGTCATAAGCAGTGCTTTGGCAAGCTCCCATACTTACCGGTGGTTCGTCGGACGAGAGAGAGAGTCCTAGAACGCGGGTCCGGGAACGCGCAGATCCGACGGACAAGCGGGTGCACCCTTGGGGCCTGTTCCAGGCGGCGGTAAGCGGGCGGCGGTTGGAGATTTCCTGGGTTTCGGCACCAGCATGAAGTCATCATGGGCGATGCAATGAAGAGGCGAGACGCAGTGATATCATCCGGTGGAGAGAAGCCAGTGGCGATATAGCGTGATCTGAAGCTGATAGCCAAGAAAGATGAGAGGTTCTTTGGAGAGAAACATTCACCTCACTGTGATCTGGCTACTCTGCCGAGCTGGCGGTCCCTGGCACCTTTTATTAGGGTTTTCGGGAAGGCGGGAGAGCGGGAGAATATTGCACAATACATGAATCATAGGGGCTGCATATGTGTGGGAGGAAACGCTCCTGTGTGGGCCTAATCCATACCTGGGGGTATGCACCTTTTGTCCCTTTGTCCAGGACATCTGGTGACCCATGAGTCACGGGGGTCTTGTGACCGGCGAGCCTGCTTGCCCAGAGGTCAACAGATGGCGCAGGCATTCCTGTGCACTGTCTGAAACTGCTAGGTTCGCTGGCTCACTCAACAGGTCCCCAACGTCTTTGAGGCTGCATAGTGGAATTTTGCCATAGTGTGGTGGGCAGAACCACAAAATGGCTGACACAAAATTGATGCTATGATAGGCAAAGCCACTCTCAAAAAGGATGTTGCAGCTTAGCTTCGGCTACACAGTGAAGATGCTTGTGTTGTGGTGGCAGCTGCTTCCAGAGCCCCATTTTAAAAACAGTGACATTCATTCCACAAAAAGGCAGCATGGGAACTTTATAAAGCCTTCATTGGCATTAGGGCTGGTGGTGGGGGACGGATGTAGACCTGAACCCTGTGATGACTGCCCAACTCATTCTGTTGTGGTCCGTATGTTAAGGAATGCCGGATGAGGCCACACATGAGGACACATGTGTGTGCAGATTAGAAATCAATTAAATAAATGGGTTCTGATTTATTTCTTAACAGTCGTTCCCCACAGCTGCTGTGTGGCTTTGGGGTCTCAAGAGTTACAGTGAGGTGAATGTTTCTCTCCAAAGAACCTCCCATCTTTCTCGGCTATCAGCTTCAGCCTGTCTCCAGGCTCTCTGCCAATTTCTCCTCTGGTTGTGGTGGGTTTTCTGGATTGTGTGGCCGTGGCCTGGTGGATCCACCAGACCACGGCCACACAGCCCGAAACCCACCACAAACAGTTGAATCCGTCCGTGAAAGCCTTCAACAATACAATTTCTCCTCTATTTCTCTGATCCACTTGGGGGGATTTTGAACTTGACGGATGGAATCTTGACATGATTTTCTCCAGATATGAAGAAAAGGAGGCGTTTGAGAATCCAGCAGCTTTTCTTCTTTCACTGAAGTGGCGCATTTGGGACTGCTTGGATAGAAATCTCTTTTTGAAGGTCATCAAAAAGCAACTCAAAGGTAAGGAACATCAGAATGTAAGAAAAGCCCTGCTGGATCAGACCAAGGCCTCTCAGGTCCAGCAATCTGTTCACTCAGTGGTCAACCAGTGGCCAACCAGGTGCCTCTAGGAAGCCCACCAGCAGAACAAACAAAAGCAGCAGCATTATCCTGCTCGTGGTCCTTAGCACCAGATATAAGAGGCCTGCTCCTGTGGTGCTGGAGATAATAGGTGTGCCTCATGACTAGTATCCATTTGACTCCTAGCCATGGATATTCTTCATGAACATGTCCACCCCCTCTTAAAGCCCTCTAAGTGGGCGGCCATCACCACCTCCGGGGGCAGGAACTTCCACGATTTAACTATGTCTTGTGTGAAGAAATACTTCCTTTTGTCTGTTTGGAATCCCTCTCCCTTCACCTTCAGCAGATGACGTCCTATTCTAGTCTCATGAGAGAGGGAGAAAATCTTCTCCCTGCTCACTCCCTGCTGGAGTATGTTGTAGCTGAGCCCACAGAGTGGTCTCCAGGGAGCAGCTAGTGCTGCCTTAAGCAGATCTAAACCCTTCTGAGCCCACTGAAAAGTATAGAAAAGCATAACTCTGCTTAGGATGGCACTGTGGGACCTCTGTTTGGAAGGATCCCGTGTTTAACAGGAGTAGACCCTTGGACTGCAGTCTTCGACACACTTTATATGAAGTGAGTGTTCAGTCAAAATGATTAGTGAAAAGAAATGTGAATATTTCCAGATACAAAAGTGTGGGAAGAATTTTCCTCAGAAGTAGATTCTACTTAACCTTTCATCTGAAACTCAAGAGAAATATGTATGCATGGGCCATCAAGTCACAAAGAATTTACAGCCACCTCAGAAAGAGCCTTCCAAGGCAAGTGAGAAGCAGAGATTTCTTTGCCATTGCCTTCATCCACAGAATCATCTTTGGTCTCCCATCGAACTACCAACCCTGCTCGGTTTTTCGTTCTGATGAGATGGGGCTATACCAGTACACCTTTCCTCCCCAAGAGAAAAAGAGGCAATATTGTTAGCTCATGTTTTTGTCACAAGATTTGTGATAGGCACAAGGGCCTGCTCTTCACTTTCGGTCCCTTTGCTTCTACAGACTCTCTGGATTTTGGACTTCACCTGCAGAAAGGTATGTTTTCCTTCATAATACCAATCAATTTTTCTTCACCTTATAATGTGTGCTCGTCTACTTGGAGTTTTTCCAGAGAGAACATGGATGCTCTGGTTTTGTTCCTCCTCCTCTTTCCATTCCTGCCACAGGCAGTCCCTTCTTGTTCTGAGGAGGATGTCTGTCAGGGTGAGAGAGAAGGTGAACTCTGAGGGGATGAATTGCCTCCTTCCACCTGCCTGCCACCATTTTGGGAGAACGGTTGGTGGGCATCGTCCCTTGAGGGCCTTTCAGAATCCTCCTCATGAGAAGCACAGTGGATTTTCCCACCAGCTTTCCAGGTTTCCCTCATTTTCAAGGTGCTGCAAATTATGTATTGGGGGGAAAGCTTGTCTTGCACCACTTCGGCAGAACCAGTTGTTGAAATGTTGCTTGTAAACAACCAGTTGTTAAAGTATTTGAATCCCACCACTGAATAGCAGTATATAAAGACAGACATCTGGAATGCCATAGTGCTGTTTTCCAGTTGCTCACACATAATTGGTGTTTGATGTTTGGGAGAAGAACTGAAACTCCATTCAGCCAGTCCAAAGTTTCCGCTTCAGCTTGTTCTGCTGCCTCCTTTGCTGTTGCTCAGATGCACCTTTCTGGGCAGGAGACACAATGAAGGCAGATGTTTTCTAGCGCTGTAAACTGGACTGGGGAGCTTCCGTTTGCCGCAATCATGTACGCAGGTTGAATGCTGGCTTAGCTCAGTTTTGCTCCCTGTGTGTGTGCCTGGTTGTCTGATGTGCCTTTGTTAAAAAGTAATTATCTAGACTGTTCCATTTGTGACAATATATAGGGGAAGGCATCAATATAGTGATATGCTATGACTGACTTTTGTTAATTGACAAACCTGGGTGGCCCAGTGGAGCAAGGTAGGCACTTCTGAGGGACTGAAAGAGGGAAATTGTGGGGAAACTGCCATGCAGACATCCCGTTGTTACTGCGCTTTATCAGTATCTACACTAGCAGCAAGGAAACCAAACAAGCCCATCCCTTTGAGGAAACCACCACTGAAGCCGCTGGGTCTCTCCAGAAGACACAGAGATTGTGAAGGGAATTGAAATCCTGTTCTGTCTTCCTTCCCCCAAGTTACCTTTGCTGGGAGACACCTTGAATGAGAGGATTTCCTAGAACAAATAATTGAAGTGGTTGTTGGTTTTCCAGGCTGTGTGGCCGTGGTCTGGTAGATCTTGTTCCTAACGTTTCACCTGCATCTGTGACTAGCATCTTCAGAGGTGATACAGGGGTGATACCCTTTGAAGATGCCAGCCATAGATGCAGGCAAAAGTTTGGAACAAGATCTACAAGACCCCGGCCACACAGCCCAGAAAACCCATGACAACCAGTTGAGTCTGGCCTTGAAAGCCTTCAACAATACAAATAATTGAAGGTTGGAATGAGCAGTAATGTCATCACTGTGGTACAGGAATATCCCTAAAACAAGAACAGAATTCATGTAATACCTTCATTATTATTTAAATTGGCTTAAATTACACTACATATTGTGTAAGTTTTCAAGCACAACCGGCTGGATGTTACAATTTTTAAAAATACGGAAAGGTGAAAGGCCGATTCTTCAGGCTGTGGTGAAAAAGGTCTGATCTCGCAGGCGTCCTCTAAAGGGTACAGGAAGGCCTTTGCCTTCATTCTGTTGCTGACATGATATTAGCTTGCAGCACATTCTTTGAGAAGTTGTGTTCAGTCCAGTCTTTGATCCTTCCATCATTCCAAAGTTGTCCCCAGAGCCACTTGAGAAACGCATCTCCCTGGCAGGCGGAAAGCCACGGGAACCCCCTTCCAATCTGTGTTTTCTTCAGTGTCAGTAAGAGCCAATTTAAGTTTTGAGATGTGTCTCAGATCAGGAGTAAGAACCACAACCCGTTCAACCCATTCTGTGCCTCTGCTCCTTTTCATGAGATTTGGGTGTTTGTGTAAATGCTCTTTCACATGTGATTTCTTTCCAAAAAATATCCACGGTTCTCTTCTGTCTGAAGGTTAACTGCTTGGGATAGGAGATGGTAAGAAATGGGTTGTCTTCCTGTGGGTTTTTTATTGTGCCTTTTATCTGCCTTCACTTGAGGTGCACCCAAAGGCTACTCTGCCTTTTAATAGGTCAGGAGAAGGCAGGAAAGGGTTTAAGGGGCGGGAGGAGTCCATGGCGATTCCAGACTCTGAGAATCGACCCAGGTCTCTAATTCTGGGTCCCTGAAAAGTAATTGACCTAGGGTCGATTCCTCACAGTTACTCCCCACAGCAGCCAAGGCCGTTCCACCGGAGCTGAGCACACAGGACGGGATCACCTCAGCACCTCTTCTGCTCTTCGTTCTCGATTGGCTGTTGTGTTACGGCGGGAACGTGAATGTGCGTTCCTTTTTTTTTAACATAACGGCAATGTAGCCACAAAGCAGTGCTCTACATAGCTAAAAGCCAGTGGCGTTCCTCCCATTGGGCAAAGTGGGCAGATGCCCAGAGCGCCCCTTGTAGCGGGCGCCAAAAATGCAGGTTCGTTTGTGGGGGTTTTCTATTTTCAGTGTTTTTTCCATTTTGGCCTGCAGGGGGAGCAGTTTTTAGGCTAGCATGGGGGTCGGGAACCCGCGGCTCACGAGCCGCAAATGGCTCTCGCGAGCTTGTGGTGCGGCTCCCGGCCCCTTCCTGGGGAGCGTGGGGAATCCCCCCCCTTTGCAAAGAGGGGGAGAAAAAAGCGGCGGCCGGCAGGTGTCCGTCCGCGGTTTGGGAGAAAGGGAGGGGGGTGGCCTGGGCGCCGGTCTCCCTGCCCTGTCCCCGGCTGCTCTGGGAGACATTTGGCCCGCACGAGGGGCAGCGGCGGCTTCTGCAGCCTCTTTCCCACCATGGCAGAGCTGGGGAACTCTCAGCTCTGCCATGGAGGGAAGGAGGTCTGCAGAAGCCGCAGCCGCCGCCTGTCGAGCAGGCCAAACGCGCCCAGAGCAGCCGGGGGCAGGGCAGGTGCAAGGCAGCCTTCTTGGCTGGGATCCGTGGGGGGGGGGGTCCGTCCGCCGTTTGGGAGGGGAGGGGGTGGTGTATTTTTTGTTAATTTTTAGTTATTTTCTTTTAAAAGTTAAAAATGTGTTCTTTACATAAATAAAATATTTTTCTCTGTAGCACTTCATGGATTTCATAAGCAACACACTATAATTGTTTTATACAAAGTGTAAAGGTAAAAAAACCAAAATACACAGTGTTATCTTCATTTTAAATGTCAAAAAGTATTTGCGGCTCTATGTGTTTTCTTTTCCGTGGAAAATGGGTCCAAACGGCTCTTTGAGCATAAAAGGTTGCAGACCCCTAGGCTAGCAGCACCAAAATTTCAGAGATGTTTCGGGAGACTCTCCTGATGCTATCACCAGGAAAAATCCATTCAGATAATTACGGCCAGGTGAAATTCACAAATAAGGGCGACCTAACCCCAAAATTTCCAAGCACCAAAATTTCAGAGATGTTTCGGGAGACTCTCCTGATGCTATCACCAGGTTTGGTGAGGTGAGGTTCAGAAAGTCAAAAGTTATGGATTCCCAAAGGGGCTGCCCCATCCCCCATTGTTTCCAATGAGAGCTAGTTAGAGATGGGGGCTACACCTTTGAGGGTCCATAACTTTGGAACCCCTGAACCAAACTTCACCAAACCTGGATGGTATAATCAGTAGGGTCTCACGAAGATACTCTGAAATTTTTGTGCTGCTATCTTAATAATTGCACCCCTGACAGCAGGCACCCCTAAATTTCCCCAGATTCTCCTTTTAAATCCACCCCCTTCCTGCCAATGTTTGGTTTCTTTCTTTCTTTCTTTCTTTCTTTCTTTCTTTCTTTCTTTCTTTCTTTCTTTCTTTCTTTTTCTTTCTTTCTTTTATTCTCTCAATGCCTTTATTATTATTATTATTATCATTATTGTAGATTTCACAGCTGCCAGATCTTTAGTTGGTTGTTGGCCTTCATTATAATTCCAGCACCCCACCCACCCACCCCCATTGGGGCTGGGGCTCTGCTTGCTGCTCATGCACAGCCAGGCGGGGCAGGCTTGGATCCCAGAGGGCGCACGCAGCGAGCTGGTGTGTGTGTCTGTGTGTGTGTGTGTGTGTGTGTGTGGGAGGTTAGGGTTCAGTTTTTTAAAAAATATAGCCTTAAGTAAGCCTTTCCCCCTCCTCAGCCTTTCCCCCTCCTCAGCCTTTCCCCCTCCTCCCCCTCCTCAGCCTTTCCCCCTCCTCAGATGCTGCAGTCACAGAGGTCCTTTTCTGGCTTTCTATGCATTGCAACCTCCAGTTTACTTTCAGTCTGTGAATTTGTCCTCTCCAGATTTTCAAAGGTAGGGCAAAACCTGGAGCAGATCACAGATCTGGCACATCAGGTCTTCCATTAGGGAGCAACCATGCAGGGAAATCCATGTTCCAGGATTGCAAACGCCCCATTTGGGGAAGTGGGCGCAGAAGCCAGGAGTGGGGATCATTTTTCCTTTCTCCCAGATTTTTGCAAAGCAACACTCTGTCTGTTACGTTAAAAAGGTACATCGTTTTAATAAAAGCCATCGCTTGTTGGAAGTTCTGGAAGGAGATCTCAGTGCACACACACACCCCTTTCCTTTTAATGTTAATAAATTAAAGGGAGGTAACCAGAGTTCTAAAACGATCTCAGAAATCTCATTCTAAAAGTGTATTGAAGACTGGAGTTGCTGCAAATGGGTGGGATTACTACTGTATTATGCTAAAGCAAGACATTTCTTTATTTTAAAAGTTTGGGGGAGGACACCCTTTTATTTCTACTGGGGGGAAGGGAAGTTTCTGCATAGCATGCCCAGATGCTGATTCAAAACAAAGGATACAAATATAATACATAGAGGTATTATTTATTACTACTGTTTATATTCTAATATTTTAGCCCTATGTGGGAAGTTTAATTTTTGTTGGCCATGCCTCTTGTCCCTTAAATGAGTTGTTAAAAATATAATTAAACTTCATATCTTAAATAAACTTAAATATAATTAAACATCATATCTAATCATTAATTATGAATATTAGGAAGTTATGGGATTAGCAAAGGGCAGCCTTTCATGTTCATGAATTATAAATAGATTGGTTGTTGTGGGTTTTCCGGGCTTTTTGGCTGTGGTCTGGTAGATCTTGTTCTAAACGTATCGCCTGCATCTGCGTCTGCCATCTTCAGAGGTGTATCACAACACACTTCTCTATGGGATACACTCCGAAGATGCCACCTGCAGATGCACGTGAAACGTTAGGAACAAGATCTACCAGACCACGGTCACCAGAATCCGGCCGTGAAAGCCTTCGACAATTCAGCTGAAGTTCTTTGCAAATGAATGCCAGTGAACTTTAGCTTTGCTATTTGTGCACAATGGAAAGAAATATATATAAACAACATTTTCTTCCCTAGCATGACCATAACAGTCTATTTTCCCTAAGGCTGGTACAAGAGTCCCATCTGAAATAGAAGAGCAGAGAACTATGTGTTGTAGAGAGATTTATTTTTCTCCTGTTACCATCCTGTTACTGTTATTATGAGGTACAGTTTGGGAAATGTCTTGCTGGGGGTGGGGTTGTAACAGACCTGTGCCCAGCTGTTCCTGCACACTTGAATATTATAGCACAGAGCAGCCAAATGCAGGCTGCATTACCTTTGTATTAAAAACAGGGCCCACCTTTGACCCAGTTGAGAAGGAATTATTCTGTTACAGGGATAAGCCAAAATGTATTAAGTTTAGACTTTTATTTATTTATTTATTTATTTTTATTTAGTTATTGGATTTCTATACCGCCCCATCCCCGAAGGGCTCTGGGCGGTGTACAGCATAAAATTCATACAATATCAGATAGAGGAGCAAATCATACAAAAAGCAATAAACAAATAACATAGCTCTATCCAGCTAATAATCAATAAAACTCGATAAAACTCCATATAAACAGCGGTTACAGTTAAATAATTAAATAGTTAAGAAAGAGACATCCAAAAAATCCACCTTTAAAACCTTCCCCAAAAAGGGAGAGCAGCGGGCCCCTCAATATGAGGGTTACCCTGATGTAAACAGCACAGGGAGCAGAGAGGGGCACCATCAGCAGCTGGACACTCCAAAGCGTCTCGGGTGGAACAACACGGCCTGCTGCAGGCCCTGTGGAACTCACCAAGATCCCGCAGGGCCCGGACAGCTGGAGGCGTGTGCCCCACCCAGGCCGGGGCCAGAGCTGTAAAGGTCCTGGCCCGCGTGGAGGCCAGCCGCATCATTGAGGGGCTGGGAACCACCAGCAAATTGGCCTCATCTGAGCGCAGAGACCGGGTAGGGACATATGGGGTAATACGGTCCCGAAGGTACAAGGGTCCCAGGCCGCGTAATGCCTTAAAGGTCAAAACCCACACCTTGAAAATGATTCAGAATTCAACTGGAAGCCAATGCAGCAGGCGCAACACAGGCTGAATATGTTCTCGAAAGGTGCCCCCTATGAGCAAGCGTGCTGCTGCATGTTGGACCAGTTTCAATTTCCGGATCAGACGCAAGGGAAGGCCCACGTAGAGCAAGTTACAATAGTCTAATCTGGAGGTGACCATTGCATGAATCACAGTGGCCAGGTCCGTTTGGGAGAGGAAGGGGGCCAGCCGCCGGGCCTGACGGAGATGGAAAAACGCATTCCGGGTTGTAAGGGCCACCTGGGTCTCCATTGAAAGAGATGAATCCAGGTGGACCCCCAGGCTGCGAACAAAGGAGGTCGGCACCAATGAGACCCCCTCCCACACCGGCGGCTGGAAATCCCCAACCTCCCCCTCAAGGCCCAGCCAGAGGATCTCCGTCTTCGATGGATTCAGTTTCAACCTGCTCTGCTGTAACCAACCAGCAATCGCCTCCAAACAATGCTGTAGAGCCGCAGGGGCAGCAACTGCTCCCCCCTCCATCAACAGGATGAGCCGAGTGTCATCAGCATACTGATGACAGATCAGCCCAAAACTCCATACCAGTTGAGCAAGTGGTTGCATATAGATGTTAAATAACAGCGGGGATAATAATGCCCCCTGGGGTACACCACAATGAAGCGGGCACTTCCGGGAGGCTTGATCCCCGCACCACACTTGCTGACTCCGGTCCCAGAGGAACGAGGCAATCCGCTGAAGGACAGTGCCCCGTACCCCGGAAGCGGCCAGGTGGTGAGTCAAAAGGTCATGGTCGACCATGTCAAACGCTGCAGTAAGATCTAACAAAACCAGCAGCACTGATCCGTCTCGGTCAAGCTGCATACGGAGCATATCTGTGATGGCGACAAGAACAGTCTCCGTCCCATGCCCAGCACGGAAACCGGACTGGAAGGGATTGAAAGCCAATGTGTCATCCAGGAAACCCCGAAGCTGCTCCAACACCACTCTCTCAATTACCTTCCCCAGAAATGAAAGATTCGAGACGGGGCAGTAATTGGCCAGATCCCCTGGATCTAATGATAGTCTTTTCAAGAGTGGGCGGACCACTGCCTCCTTCAACCCATCCGGAAAGACTCCTTGCTCAAGGGAGCCATTGATGATATTCAGCAGATGGGGTCGTAACTCCGCCCGGCAAGTTTTTATAAGCCAGGAGGGGCACGGATCCAGAGGACAAGTAGTAGGTCTAACAGCAGCCAAGGCCCTGTCAACAGCGGCTTCGGAGAGCAGGGAGAACTGGGCCGAACATAACTAAGATGGCAAGGGAGCCTCCAGTTCACTAATTGTAGACAACGTGGCAGGAAGATCCTGGCGAAGCAATGTGACTTTATCTGAAAAGAAGCTCATAAATGCCTCACATGATTTGTAGAACCTTCCGATAAGGAGGTCAAAGACCGAATTATGTGAAACAATTGTGCCGGGCGAGAGCTAGCAGATGCAAGAGAGGAGGAGAAGAAAGCCCTCTTCGCCTCCTTCGTTGCCATCTCATAGGCCTTCATAAACGTCCTATAAGATGTTCGCGCATCTCCATCATGAGATTTCCTCCACACTCGCTCTAGTCGTCTAAGCACCCGTTTCATATGGTGCAGCTCCTCAGTATACCAGGGAGCCTGCCGAACACGGGGGCGTAGAGGACGCTGGGGGGCAACAACCTCGATGGCATTGGAGAGCCGGGAATTCCAGTCCTCCACCTGCTCATCGAGTGTGCCGGTGGGTTCAGGGTCCTGCAGAGCATTCAGGAAACCAAGTGGATTCATAAGTCTCCGCGGACGGGCATAAATCCTCCCCTCGCCTAGACAGGGGCAGCGGGGCAAGTCCATCCGCACCTTCAGGGCATAGTGGTCGGACCATGGCACTCTGTCAACAGAGGATATGACCATGTCAACCCCCAACCCAAAGACCAAATCCAGCATGTGACCGGCCTCATAAGTGGGGCCAGAGCTTACCAAGGAGAGGCCCAGTGCCGCCACGGATGACATTTTAATGAATTTAAGATGGATGTTTTTAGTTCATCTGTGGTTTAAATAGTATTTAATGTGATGATTTTATTGTTTATTATATACTGGAAGCTTCCCTGAGCCTGGGAGGGGAAGGGTGGCATGTAAACTGTGTAAAATAAGTGCATTGAATAAATAAAGTAGACTGGAATTACGTAGGCATTACTACCAGGAAAGCCAGTATGATGAAGTGGTTAGGATCTGGGAGACCCAAGTCTGAATTCCCACTCTGCTATGGAAACTGGGCCAGGCACTGTCAGAAGGGGATAATGTTGTAAGCTACTTTGGGTCTCCCAGATCCTAACCCAAAGCTTGCACTGCATATGACCTGACAGACTCTATAAGCTCTTTGAAAAATTTAGTGTTTTGGCTATCTTCACGTTCATGTTTCTGCTTGTTCCTTGATTGTATGCCAAGCAAGATTGTCTTGATAGTCTTTGAAACGGACCACAAAGAATCATGTTTTTACGCAATGTGTGTGATGAGGTAAGTGTCAGACTCTTGAATGTGGAAATAACAGAGACCATAGGATAGTCCAAAAGCAGTTTATTCCATGCGAAGAGTAACAATGTATAGCAGGATCTGAGCTAGAGAGCTCAGATCCAGGACTTATATCTTTCAATCCCCCCCCCCCCGTTTCACCCCACACCAAATGTCCATTACAGTTTCTACTACTACAAAGCTACAAAGAACCTGGGAACCTTTCACACCTCTTTGAAGATGGGCTGGCGCCAGGAGATTGCTAGGAAGGGAAGAGGGAAACAGGAAAACAATTGCAAATCACACACAGCAAGACATGGTCCTGACAGTATGCCTTGAAGAGTGTCAGTTGATGGGCAGAGTTAAGGTAGAACTGGGAAAAGCAGTTAGAGCCTGGAACTGGGAGAGTTAAGACTAAGAGCATTGTCAGTATTAAAATTCAATGTGTGCAACTACTGTGAAAAACATGACTTGAAATTTGTCCCTGTCCTCCCTCCCTCGCTCCCTGGCTCTGTGCTGTGTTTCCAATGCTGGGGGGAGGGAGGCAATTGGGGGTGTTGGATATAATTCAATAAAATGTTTTCACAGCAGTAATAAAACATTGAAAGCTTTTTGAAAATGTAGTCAAGAAATTTTATTTCTGCTGTGTGGCATGGCCCCATTGCTGTGTTCAGATTTGTGAGTTGGGGCATGTTCTATAATGTGCTGGTGTCTTTGAAATGACCTGGGGCAAAAACAAATCATTGTTTCGTCATGGTGGGGGAGGGCAGCCACCCATGGGGGTGGGGGCGCAAAACTCAGATTTTTGTCCCTGGGCTCCATTTTCCATAGATACGCCTCTGTTAAAAGAAAATATCACCTTCTACTTTCAGTTTTGTAGAGGCTAAGTTCTGCCTCACGAGGGAGGGCACTGGGCTTGAAAACTGGCGAAAGTACCAACAACAGTACTGGAGGGGAGGTACAGGAAAATCCAGAGGCGGAGTGAGGGGGAACTGCACCTGGGGCGCGCAGACCCTGCGCCCCTGCCACAGCACTGCCCACCCTGCTCCGGAATGCCCCGCCCCCAGAATGCCCAGGCCACGCCCCCACCGCGTCACTCCCCACCCGGCTCGTTGACCCCACCACCATCAGAACCTGTCATCTAAAAGTACTAACTCTTTTTACCAATTAGTATATAAGTGTCTAGATACCTTTGGAGAATTTTATCTGTTTCCCTGTGTATACCTCCAGCTGTTCTGGCATCATGCTCTACCCAAGTTTACTGTCTGTGATTGTCAGGAATATGTTTTGTGGCCACGATGCCCCCATGTATGGAATATGTAGGGCTCACTCTTTTGCTCCCAGTCCTTTCCTTACCAAATCACACCTCCCCCCTTCCCCCAGGCCTCCTCCTGCAGATCATGTCAGCCCCTCATTTATTTCTCATTGGCCAATACAGGCTCCCGAACAATTTACAACAGGGGTCCTCATATGGCCCGGGGGCCAAATGTGGCCCCCTGAAGGCATTTATCCGGCCCGCCAGGCATGGGGGCGATGGCTCCATTCATGTGCAGTGAGGGCTTGAGGGAGAGGAGGAACCGGCCCCAACGGCTGTTGATTGCAATTACATGATGGCACCCCCAAATCTCCATGAATGTTCTGACCCAGAGTTGGAAACCTTACATGTGGCAACTCCTGCTCCGCCCTTCCCTCTCGGCTACTCCATGTGTTGTTCTCAGGCTTTCTGTTCCGGCTCACTCCCATTGGCATCAGCCAGGCTGGCGAATCGCTCGCTGGCTGCTAGGGAGGAAGAACCCAGGAAGATACCTGATCCTGGGTTAGATGGAATGCTTCATTGGGAAATTTCTGCTTTTTTTTTTTACAGGGGAAGGTATTCCACAGCCTCCCCAACAATATTTGGAGCCCACCCTGTACTTGACATACTTTGGTCACTGTTCTAAAAATAGACCCTGACAGAAAGGCTGAAAGGTGAAATCAAACATTTTACAATCATTTGTGCATAGGAATTTGTTCATAGTTTTTTTTAGTCCGGCCCTCCAACAGTCTGAGGGACAGTGAACTGGCCCCCTGTTTAAAAAGTTTGGGGACCCCTGATTTACAAGATGCGATACATCCCCTTTCTGAGGCCACTCCTCCTGTTTCATGGTCCAAATTATTCAGCTGGGTACCCGTTTTTGGATGGTTACATATAATTGTTAAAAGTGTGCTCTCTCTAGGTTTTTTTCAGTTTTGTTTGTTGTTGTAGCATTACTTTGCTGTGTTGCCTCTGTCAGTTCTCCCATTCTTCCTCTCATTCAACCCCCCTCCCTACTGAAGTCCCCCTTCAAGTGCTCTCTTTTGTTTCAAGTACAACTCCGTTTCTTAACCATGACTCCCTCGCTCTGCTTGGGCCATGTTTGAGAAGGGGGCAGTTATGTGAGCACATGGTTGCTGGCTGATTGATTATTGCAAAAATGATTTTATAATGCGAAAAAGCATGCTAAGGTTCTTTATTCAATCCTAGGCCTGTTTCATAGAGAAAGATTCTTTTCACTTGCAGTAATAACCAACAGCTGATAACAGAGTTATTTAGGTCAGTCACTCTGTAGAGTAGAAATGATACCTTTACAGGAGGTCGCCATGGTAATGTTGAAAGGGGAGGGAAGAGTAACTTGAATACATCTATTGTTAGGACATTGATTTGCTGAAAGCGTAACAACAAGAGAAAATTAATTCCTACTTCACTATTAAACTGATTCTATAATAGAAATATGTATACTTGTTACCTAAGAAAGAACAGTAAGTAATGTTAGCATACTTTTATAGAAAATAAAGGTTAAGATTCCTTGTTTCACAAGAGAAATCATGTTAAGTGTAAAGGAAACTTAGTTTTCCTAATATAAGGCCTTACAAATGACAGTTGACAGGAGATGCACCATGCTAAAACAAGATATATAACAAGAGCTTTCACTTAGAGGGAAAATGTAAAAATATACTTTCTTCTCAAAAGGTCAAAATGACCACTAAACAGTACGTGGGAAAAAGGCTGAACGTTGCTGGAGTCAGCAAAACCACTGTTTTAGGAAGATACGTGTCAGAAACTAGAAAACAAAGATCCTGATTAAGGGAATAGATGCAAGTCAAACAATTCCCCACTTTACTGAAGGTTAACAACTGCTTGGGGTAGGAGATGGTAGGAAGTGGGTTGTCTTCCTGTGGGTTTTTTATTGTACCTTTTATCTGCTGGAAGTGCACCAAAAGGCTGCTCTGCCTTTTAATAGCTCAGGAGAGGGCAGGAAAAGCTTAAAGGGGTGGGGGGGAGGCCATGATGGGCAGGAGAAGGAAGCAGAAAAGGCCAGAGGGAGAAATCTCCCAGCTGAAAATCTTTCTCTTCTTGTCTCCTCTTTTCCTCCCAACAGCAAATGTGACTCTGGATCCAGACACGGCCCATCCCCGACTCATCCTGTCTGAGGATCGGAAAAGTGTGAGACAAGGAGAAAAAGCTCAAACTCTTCCAGACAATCCTGAGAGATTTGACACTGATAGTGTTGTTCTTGGTCGTGAGGGATTCACAGGAGGCCGCCATTTCTGGGAAGTCCTTGTTGGAAAAGATGAAGGATGGGCTGTGGGGGTGGCCAGGAAATCTGTGAGGAGGAAGGGACAGGTTATCTTCATTCCTGAAGGAGGGATATGGGCTGTGCGGAAGTGGGGAGGGTACTACAGGGCTGCCAGAGAAGGCTCTTATATTCCCCTGACCCTGTGTGGGGAGCCCAAGAGGATCCGAGCCTGTCTGAATTATGATGGGGGTTGGGTGGCCTTTTTTGACGCTGACCGAGGAGCCCTGATCTATGAGTACTCTGGAGCCTCCTTCTCTGGAGAGACCCTCCTGCCCTTCTTTTGGGTATCTGGAAAAGGCCACCTCAAGCTTCCTTCTTAAGGCCTTCTCTTCACACGCGGAGCATTAAAAATATTGTTTCTCAGAAGCCCCCCCTTTAGTCCTGTGAAGGCCTCTCCAGGCTCCCAGCCACCAAAACTGACTGGAGTAAAATGGGGACATTCCCCCCCCCCCCATTCCCCAACATTCCCGTTTTTTCCTTTGTATCTTATATGAAAATAAGAGTAACATATTTCACTTCATAAAGAATAGCAGGCTGGTTGAGGACAAGGAGAGCTCTGAATAGGGCACCACCTGTTAGGATTCGCCTCTTCTCAGCATTGCCTTTCTGGAGGGCTCTGAAGATCCTTTCCCTGCCAAGGTTGCTACATTCATCACAGTTGTGTTTCAGACACCAGTAGCTGAAAAGATGTTCTGCTTATAATAAAGTCGTGTTGCCTTGAAAACTGGTCTTTCTGGAATTGTTTTTTTGGAGGTGGGGTGGTGTATTTTCTAACTTCCAGACAGTCAGAAGTGTGCTGATATTTATTGACTGCAACCATCTCCAGTTGAAGAGAAAAATCAAGGGAGGGATTTGCATAGCCAGAGTCCTGCTGCCTCGCATTAAAAGCTTCTTATAATGTTTTTGAGTCTCTCTTTTTTTCATCCACACGGCTGTCTTGCTCTCCTTTAATTTCCATTAGTATTATGTTGTGATTTAGCAAGTGTCAGTCACACAAGTAAGCTAAGCAAGAGTTTACTGCTAGTATGTTAAGTAGTTGATGATGTCACAGCTTAATTAGAGAGCATGCTGAATAGCTATTGGCTAGTTAGCTGGAGAGCCTGATAGCAACATAACCAAGTCTGTATAGTTAACTTCTTCTCCTCCTATAGAAATCCTCTAGGAAGCAGCAAGCAGGCAGACAGAGAGACAGCTAAGTGATAGGACAGTAGACCAAATGTATATAACCTTCTCTACTGCACGTAATAGATAGTAGTTATTTTTCCTATTGTTATAGCAACAAAGACTCTGACTCTGTTATTCCCTGCAACTCTGCTAACTCTACCAAAGAGCACATACATCTATAGGGAAGAATCTGGGAGGTGGGTAAATGGGGGAGCTTCTTCCATCCTTCAGTCAATAATGATGCCTTTCCCTTGACCAGGGAGCTCTTCTAAAGGATCCGAATCTGCCTGAACTATGAAGTAGTGGGTGGAGTGGCCTTTTTGACGCTGACTGAGGAGCCCTCATCTATGAGTCCTGTGGAGCCTCCTTCCCTGGAGAGACCCTCCTGCCCTTCTTTTAGGTGTATGAAAAAGCCCCCCTCAAACTCTCTTCTTAAGAGAGCATCAATAAGAAAATATTTTTTTGTGAATGGGCCCCCTTTTTGAGTCCTGTAAAGACCTCTCCAGGCTCCCAGCCACGAAAATTGACTGGATTAAAATGGAGACATTTCCTCCCCTCCATTTTCCATCATGCCTTTCCCCCCTTTGCATCTTGTTTCGTAGGGGAGTATATAATACTATGGAGCCCATGCTCTGAAACAGCCTCTCTCTCCAGGGAAACTAGTTTCTGTCTTCTGAGGATCAGTTGTCATTCTGGGAGATTTCTAGGCCCCACCTGGACACGGACAACCCAGTGTAGAGCTAAATAGGAAATTGAACCCAGGCCTCATCAATTCAAATCTACTACATTGTGCACTGCAACAAACTGGGTCCTGGTGTTTATAATCCTACTAATATGTTATCTGTTCTGCAAGAAAATCTGCTGATAAATGGGCCCAATCGGGTGGGTGTCCCATCAGAATAGAATAGAATAGAATAGAATCTTTATTGGCCAAGTGTGATTGGACACACAAGGAATTTGTCTCCGGTGCATATGCTCTCAGTGTACATAAAAGAAAAGAAAAAAAGAAAAAGAAAAGAAAAAAAAAGAAAAGAAAATGTTTGATTTCTTTCATCCCCCTCACTTGACCTGCTGGCCACTGAACAGCCACCCTTTCCCTCGAATGTGCCACGCCCCATCTTGCCTAATTGGGTGATGCCTGCCACAGACAGAGGGACAGACACGTGTGTCCTTCTGTTATAGATTCCAGAGTACAGAAAAAACAGGTCCCTCCCTGCCCTGAAGAACTCACAATGCAACCTTTGGCATGAGGGCCAGGAGGAGGGAGGCTGCAGGGCTAAAGGGGAAGAATCTAAGTGCCTTCCAATTTCTGTCAGGTAACTAAGCTTTGCGGTTGTGCCGAAGAGTTCGGGGGAAAGGCAGCCTTCCAGGGAAGAAAGGGGGTGATGCGAAGTCCTACCACAGTTCTTAGGAGGCAGCGCAAAATATCAAGGGCAGGGCGAGGGGGGCTGTTGGGGGTTGCAGGAAGCCTTGGAGCAGCAGAGGGGAGGGTGTTGCATCAAAATGTCCAAAGTCCATGTAGTGCCTTTTATTATTGTAGTTGGTACTAAACATTGTGTAAGCTTTGGAGCACCCCAGTGGTTTTCATCAGGCAGGAGGCTACAACCTTTCAAAAGACAGAAAGGTGGAAGGCAGATTCCTCAGGCCCTGAAGATCTGATCCCTCACGCAGTCTCTGAGGGGTGCAGGGAGGCCACGGGCTTCATTCCATTGCTGACGTGAGATTACCTGACAGCACATTTCTTGAGAAGCTGCGTTCAGGTCAGTCTTTGTTGTCACTAAAATATGGAAACAACCTTCAATCCTGAGAAGAAACTGGGCATTTAAGCTGTTTCTTGCTCAAAAAACGGTTCTGGTTGAGGCCTAGAGAGGTGGAAATCTCTCTTCCACTGAAAATCCGGAAGTTGAATGTGTCCTCTTCCACGGGCACCAGAGTCCACCTTGCAGCTGATAAGATTCTCCTGTAAATCATGAACTGTGAATTGCAGATGCCAAACTCAGTCCCTGAGATGCCCAGAGCTGGGCGTGTGTGTGGTGGCAGTGAAGAGCTCTGCGAGAGCAATCATGTTGAGAAAGACGAGGAGGAAAAGGACAGCTGGGACTCACTCTGCCGTCATTGGATCCAAACAGTGTAGACCTGCAGAACTCTTATCAGGTGGTAAGGGGCAGGGTGTAATGAGTCAAACTGTAGCCCTGAGCAAAACCTGAGTTGGATGCCCCCCACCCATGGGCAGCCACTCCACCACGACCAATTTTTTGGCACCAGGACATTGGTGCCTGCAGGGGGTGCATTTTTAGACATATCAGCACCAAAATTTCAGCGTATCATCAAGAGACTGTCCTTATGCTACCCCCCAAGTTTGGTGAGGTTTGGTTCAAGGAGTCCAAAGTGATGGACTCCCAAAGGGGGTGCCCCATCCCCCATTGTTTCCATTGGGAGCTAATAGGAGATGGGGGCTACAGTTTTGAGGGTCCATAACTTTGGCCCCCCTGAACCAAACTGCACCATACCTGGGGGGTATCATCAGGGCAGTCTCCTGATCAGATCCTGAAAGTTTTGAGACAGTGCCTTCAGAAATGTGCCCCCCCCCCCCGCCTGCAACCCCCATTGACAGCAATGCAATCAAAGGGGGTGCCCCATCCCCCATTCTTTGCTAAGGAGATGGGGCTACCCTTTTGATGGTCCATAACTTTGGACTCCCTGAACCAAACTGCACCAAACTTGGGGGGTGCCATCATGACAGTCTCCAGATGATACCCTGAAATTGTGGTGCTGATATGTCCAAAAATGCACCCCCTGCAGGAACATCCCAGAAATTTGCCCAAGAATCTTTGTTCTGTATTGAGTTTTCTGCATTGCTGTCAATGGAGGTTGCAGGCTGGGGTGGGGCACATTTCTGAAGGCACAGTCTCAAAACTTTCAGGATCTCATAAGGAGACTGCCCTAATGATACCCCCCAGGTTTGGTGCAGTTTGGTTCAGGGGGCATCCAACTCAGGTTTTGCCCAGGGCTACAGTTTGACTCATTACACCCTGCCCCTCCCCACCCGATAAGAGCTCTGCCGGTCTAGACTGTTTGGATCCAATGAAGGCAGAGTGAGTCCCAGCTGTCCTTTTCCTCCTCGTCGTCTTTCTCAACATGATTGCTCTCGCAGAGCTCTTCACTGCCACCAGAGGCGGTTTCCCGCTCTTATAATTAGCAAAATCATGATGAAGTATTATGCTTCTTGCCAAGGCTCAAGGGATTCCCCTCTAAAGATGGCCTTTGAATCTAAGATAAAATTTAGAACCAAGTGCAGTAAGCGGGGGTTTTGTTTTGTTTTGAGCCTGTGATAGGTGCTGCCCAAACATTTCCTCTGC
>NC_059427.1:11794527-11818262 GCF_021028975.2 Sphaerodactylus townsendi
TTGGGGTCTCCATAAATCGGTTGCGACCTTATCGATGCATTCCATTCACCCCATCCTGTCCAAATCAGGAGCAGGGTTAAAAATGAAAACAGGTAAAGCAGGACTTCTGCATCTTTATTAAAGCAGAAGAGGGAATAGGGGCTGGGGCTGTTTCTGGTGATCCCGGTGGGCCAATGATCAGCTCCTTGGGGGGAAAAACCCTCTTGGTTATACAGTTATTTTTTTAAAAAAATGCCTCTGAGTTCTCTGTTAAAAATTTATTGAGTGAACGGGGAGCCCTTAGTAAGACAAAGACCAGAAACAAGAGCACACAGGATCCGAAGGGATTGAAATCAGGGAAAGGGAAGAACATTATTGAAATTTTATTCAGTCCCCTAAAGTCAAACTTTTCAGCAACCATCTGCCCCCAGGCAATCTAAGGCCCCTTCCGCACACGCAAAATAATGCATTTTCAAACCACTTTCACAACTGTTTGCAAGTGGATTTTGCCATTCCGCACAGCTTCAAAGAGCACTGAAAGCAGTTTGAAAGTGTATTATTCTGCATGTGCGGAATGAGCCTAAGCCCTTTGTTTCACCTTGAGCAACACAGCTCCTTTTAAATTCCCCAGTGCCTTTTTATAATCAATAACGGCAGGATCAGATCGAAGGTCCATCTAATCCGGCATCCTGTTTCCCACAGTGGCCAACCAAATGCCTCCAAGCCTCTTTCTCCAGTTGTTGCCTCCCATTGTTTTTTTACCCAGATGTACACTGCTTCTGAACATGGAGGTTCCATTTAGTTTTCATGGCTAATAACCACTGATAGATCGAGACCCTGCAAATGCATTCCCTCAGAATCACTTGCATAAGTTTTGCTTTCTTATTTAATTATTCACTTCATTCATATCCAGACTTTCTCCCCAATGGGAATCCAAAGTAGCGTATATCATTCTGTCCTCCACTTTCTTTTAACAACAACAGTCTTGTAAGATAGGTCAGGCTGAGTGTGTGCGTGACTGGCCCGAAGTCAACCAACACAGCTCCAGGGCAGAGCGAGATTTGAACTTGGAGCCTCCCAGATCCTCCTCTGACAGTTTAACCAGTATATCATCCTGGTTGCCACCACTCTGCACGCTGAGCCAGCCTATTGATTGAGCTGTCAATCATGATAACCTCATGATACACATCCCCTGCCAGGAGAACAGATAATCAAAGGGCTGTTCATTCATAATGTGGAAGAAACAGCAACACGGCCTGTGCAGCAAGATTTGTATCCTTTTCCTCTTATTTGTTATCAACCAATGAGAACACAGGCAGGAAGTTTTCAGGTACCTGAAGCCTCAAGCAGAGGACTTCCCAATGAATCAGAAGAACTGGCTGTTTGGTTTGCAGAAAGTTCTGGGTTCAATCCCTGTCATGTTCAGTTAAAAAGTAGTAGGTGACAGGAAAGACCTCATCTGGAAATCCTGAAAGAGCAGCTGCTGGTCGGAGTAGTTGATACAGAGCTGGAGGGACTGATGGTCTCATTGAGCACAAGGCAGCTTCATGTATTCATGCACAGCTTTTGTGTAAATAAAGTTGTTTTTCAGAATTGGCACCTGAACACACAAAAGTCCAGATAATTGTGAATTGCTCTGGCATCTTTTGGAGGTGCGGTGTGGACCACTGTCTCCGTAACTCTCTCCTAAGAACAAGCAAAAAGGAATGCACGGGAAGCCCTATCAGTTTTCTGACGTGAGGAAGGTTGAACAGCGGGCTATCAGTATCATCCGCTGGGTATAAGGATTTGCATTTTCCCCCCCATCAACCACTCCCTGTACAAATCCGTTGCATTCCCAGGTCTTCCAGGTAGCATCTACTGATGGTTTGTTCTGCCTAGCAGGTTCCAACCTTCTTGGCCAGGAGTAGATGCCTTTTGGCTCCAGAATGCATGTACATTGAGTGAGAATTGATGAATCCTAATTAGAAACTAATTTTGGCTACCTGAGACATGCAAGTGCAGGTGGGGTGGGTTAACTAGGACAGTTAGTATTCTGTCTGCAAACTGGGATTCCAAGCCAGAGTTTAGAATCTGAATTAGTGGGATGAGAAATGATTCATTGGTTAATTTGCACACACACACCTTTGTACATCACAGGTAGTTTCGAATCAGGGTTTCCTGATTGGCCTGAATGTGAGAAGGGAGGAGCGAGGTGTGCCTTCAAACCTAGCAACAAGCTAGGTTGTTAAAATTTAATGTCACCACCATTAACATTTGCCATCTAGATGCAGCCATTATGTTCCTGAGAGGTCCGTGATGTCTTGAAATGTGATGTAGCTAGCTACCTGTTCTGCTGTGATCTTTAATTTTTTTAAGGTATTGTATTTTTAAATGTTGACTATTGGTTATCTTGAGCATGGAAGCTGTCTTGAGGCACAGTACAAATCTTTTAATGAATAAATAAATAATGTCACTCAGTATTCCTCACTGTGAGGGACTTCACACCCCTTGGCCTACCTGGATCCTCTGCCTGTCAGTGGGTATTTAAGCACAACATGCAAACCAGAATTTGTTTGTGAAGAGAGTAGCCCCCTCATTTCTCAAGGTCTTTCCTGTCTTTGTTTGGGGGTGCCAAAGTAAAAAAAATTCCTGTTTAGGAAGACTTTGGAACAACCACAATCGCAATAGGTGCTTGAACCAACTGCGGATTGTTTTCTTAGTGGCAAACTGGAATTACAAACCACTGTTTTAATCCTGGTTTAAAATCTTCATTCTGGGCATGAAAAGTCTTCACTTTTTCACTCCCATTGTGAAGTGGTACACAAATAAAACACGAGTTTGGTGGCACCTTAAAGACATTCAAGACATTTTCCATGAAATCTGAAGCTAGAGCAAGAGATGTTGTTTAAAGATATATCGGTCTTTAAGATACCACTGGACTCCTATTTGTTTTTGCTGTGACAGTCTAACACTGCTAACCCCTCTGGAGTTATTCACCAAGGAAAGATTCCTATACTTAGAGCCTAAGAAAAGTCCTACTGGATCAGACCAAAAAGTCCTAGCCTAATATCCTGTTTCTAACAGTAGACACCCAGATGCCTCCAAGAAGCCTAGAAGCAAGGTTTGAACACTTTCCACTATTATCCGTTGATCAGCAGTTCATATTCAGATGTTCAGCAGCTTGGTTTAAGCTAGCTTTTCAGGCGCAGAACCCTTTCCCTTGATACACTAGTGTTCTGTGTGCAGGGCTTTTTTCCCCCAAGTGGGGATGTTAACGTGCATACTTGTCCCTTCATTCCAAAGTGGTTTGATTCAGACAGAACCACCTCTTTTAATGTTACTTCTGTAGACTGGTGGAATGTTAATGAAAGCGACAACTGACGTTTTGAGGGAACTGTATTAGCTATACTGTAACATTGTTTGGGGGTCATTGTTTGGGATTCTTTCTTTCTTTTTTGTTTGTTTGTTTTGGCCTGATTTGAATCAGGAGATATTTACTAACGCAGAACATCCTTTCTGCCTCAGGAACGGCAGCTAGGAATAAAAATGGAGGAGCTGGTCCTAGCTGGCCTCAAACCAGGGGAGGAATTGGAGGAAGGTAGAAGCAGCCATGATGTTGTCCAAGTGGAGACCATCAAGAAGTCAGTCGCAAAAACAGCTCCAAAGACTGTGAAGCAGGAACTAACTGAGGGGCTGGAACAAGGCTGGGAAGCTCCGTGGTCGGAATTCCTGAAAGTGCCTCATTCAAGATGGAAGAATGTATTGTCCCAATCAGGACAAGATATTAAATATTTCCAGGCCTCGTTGAAAGGAGCACCTGAAGTAAGTCATATGCCAAGAAGGGAGTATGCAACTCAGACCATGACAGGCCTTGGTGACAAAACTCCAGAGGCCTATGAAGGCCTGGACTTCTCTGTGAAAGTGAAGGAAGAAATTCCTGATGAAGAGGACACCGTCAGCTTAGAGATGCGACGCCGACGCTTCAGGCGTTTCTGCTATGAGGAGGCTGAGGGGCCTCGGGAAGTCTTCAGTCAACTCTGGGAGCTTTGTCATCAGTGGCTGAAGCCCGAGACACACACCAAGGAGCGAATCCTGGAGTTGTTGATCCTGGAGCAGTTCCTGACCATCTTGCCTCAGCAAATGCAGAGCTGGGTCACAGAACGAAGACCGGAGACCTGTTCTGAGGCAGTGGCCTTGGCAGAGGAGTTTTTAACAAAACATCCAGAGGCTGAGAAGCTCTGGCTAAGTCGTCCCAAGAGGCGGAGAGAGAACGACGGCTGCAGGCCCGGTTGGAATGTTCGTGGGACTGGTTTATGTCTCTCTGTTATGATTTATGGAATGTGATGGGGTTAGAGTACCTGCTTTGCATGCTGAAAGGCCAGGTGTGATCACTAGGACCTCAGACAGCAGGGATGGGAAAGGCTGTTGCCTGAGGCCATGGAGAGCTGCGGCTACAGAAAATACAGCGTTAGATAAGACAGTCCATTTTGAAATACTGAGGCTTCATGTACAGTTCAAGGTGGACACCATAGTGTGAGAGCACATGTAGGTCCTGGGTTCAATCTCTTGTAGATATTAGCAAGGCCACTAAAGACACTTCTGCTTGAGACTATGGAGAGCTGCACCAATCAGAGTAGACAATACTGGGATAGATGGGTCAGTGATCTAACTCAGTCTTAAGCCGCTTCCTGTATGGACTGGAAGCTGAGCTCTCTGATTGGTCAGCAGTAGAAACTTCTATCGCAATCTGAGACAGTTTGAGGTGGGATAAGGAGAGAACAGAAGCTTTTCCGTGTATCTGGGGGCATTCTGTGTCTCCTGTTTCTGTTTATGATTTAATATTGTGTCTCTGTTTCTGTTTCAGGTACCAGGACCCTTGGAAGGTGCAGCAGTTAGCCCCTCCATGTCAGAACAGATAACATCGGATTCCGCAAAGATGCCATTTGCCAGAGATGCCGAACAAGGGGGTGATAGAGAGACCAGTTTGCTGGGTAAGGCCTGAAGCTGACAGTGTGCTAAGTTTCTCGGGTAGTTCCTGTGCAGGATTTTTCTATGACTTGGCCTGTAGAATCCCATGGATAAATTTGTTCTAAGGAAACTCAGGAGTTTCTGGATTGAATCAGAGCAGCAGCTGAGACAGAAAGCTGAACCCTGGTCAAACACTCCCTTGTATGGATGGAGGAAAGAACCAGGGGGGTGGGGTGGCTGTAGCTCAGTGGTAGAGCATTTTTTGGCATGCAAAAGGTCCCAGGTTCAATCCCTGGTATCTGGAGTTAAAATATCTGACAGCTGGTGATGCGAAAGACCTGTACTTGAGGCCCTGGAGAACTGCAGCCAGTCAGAGTCCACCGACTTTGATGGACAAAGGGCTGATTCAGCTAAGGCAGCTTCATATATGTTCATGAGGGGAATTCTGACTGGAGTGGGGTTATGTGTCCTCTTGACCAGCATGATCACCTCAGTATTCTCTTCCCTATGTGCCCCCTCCAATTCAGACCAAAGCAGAAAACAGGCAGGGGTGGTTGATACTATTGTGCCCTAGTGGGCCATCTTGAAGAACCCAGGTTTCAGTAGCTGCCCAGCACTCCTGACTCCTAACATCAATTCTGCCCCGTTTTCTTCATTCTCCATCAAAGTGATTTCACAGGCTTCCATTTTATTCCTCCAGGCGATGATCAAACGATGACAAAAGAGAAGAACACTCAGCTGGAAAGACTTGAGCAAGTGGAGGTCCTGGAGTCATCTCCGGAAAAACCCAGAAGGAAGACTGTCCCATTTCGAAAAGAAGATGAGGAGTGTGGAAATGAGCTGGAATTAGAAGTACAGCAGGAAGATCATCCAGGGAAAGGAGTGGGGAAGGTCGTTCTGTGTAAAGAAGGTGGTAAAACCTTTTATGCAAATAGCGAGGCGATGCTTCAGTGTCAGAGCAAAAAGACCTGCACAGAATGTGGAAATCTCTGTGAGGTTTTCGATCTCCCTACGAATCAAGAAACTCGGACAGGAGAAGAATTTTACATTTGTGAGCAGTGTGGGAAAACCTTCAAAAATGGAGTGTTCCTTGATCCACAAAAGGGAGCTCTTACGAAAAAGGATAGGCCGTACCAGTGCACGGACTGTGGCAAAAGTTTTGGTACAAAGGCATCTCTTTTGAAGCATCAGGGCACCCACACAGGTGGGAAACCATATGTGTGCTCTGAGTGTGGGAAATGCTTCACAACCAGCTCCAATCTTATATATCACAACATAGTTCACACAGGGGAGAAGCCGCATAAGTGCTCCGAGTGTGGCAAAAGTTTCCACTGGAAGTCATCCCTTATCACACATGAGAGGACCCACACAGGAGAGAAGCCGTACAAGTGCCCTGACTGCGGGAAGAGCTTCGGCAACAGCTCCCAGCTTCTGAGACATAAAAGGGTCCACACGGGTGAGAAACCTTATCACTGCTCAGAATGCGGCAGGAGCTTCAATCAGATTGCCTCACTCATTGCTCACAAAAGGATCCATACGGGAGAGAAGCCCTACGAATGCTCTGACTGCGGGAAGGGGTTTGGTACCAGGACCAATCTGATGATGCACAAGAGGGTACACACAGGAGAGAAACCATATAAGTGCTCCTACTGCGGACAGAGCTTTAGTCAGCGGACCCATCTCATCATCCACGAGAGGACCCACACGGGAGAGAAGCCCTACACATGCTCTGACTGTGGGAAAAGTTTCAATGCAAAAGCTCCCCTTATCACCCATAAGAGGACCCATACGGGAGAGAACCTGTATCAATGCACCCAGTGTGGGAAGAGCTTCAGCACAAGCTCTAACCTTCTCAACCACAATATAATCCACACAGGAGAGAAGCCGCACAAGTGCTCCGATTGTGGCAAGTGTTTCAATCGGAAGTCATCCCTCATTACCCACAAGAGGACACATACGGGCGAGAAGCCATACGCTTGCTTCGAGTGTGGGAAGCGCTTCATTTCTAGTTCGGACCTTACAAAACATAAGAAGGTACATAGAGGAAAACATTCAGTTCGTTCTGAAAACCTCATGTATAACTCTGCAGTTGAGGAGCAACAAACAATACACCCAGGAGGACAGCCCTATTAGAGCCAAGCAATGGCTGAAGACCTGTTTCCTTCAATGCAAGCCTGTCCCAAAGCATATGTGGGAGCTGTGAGTGGTGGTGGTCTGATTTAAAAGACAGCTTATTTTCCTGCAATCTTTTCCATCGTTTTTCTTCAGCCAGGTTGAAGCAAGTCCAGCTGGTAGAAAATGTCAGGGGAGTGCTGAGACAGACTGTCGGGAGCTGCCAGTAGGGGGTGCTGAACATTGCTGGGAGCAAAGAGCCCTGGGTGATTGAACTGCGAAACACTAGATCACAGTCCAGTAGGGAGAAAGCATTTGAGTGGCGGATTCCCTGAGATGGTCGATGGAGAGAGAGATCCCTGGTGGGTTGGAAGGATTTCATACCCCTTGCCTTTGCCCATCTCAGCCCCCAGTTTATACACATTTAAGGTAGACCCACATTTAAAAATACATATTTGCTGCAATTGTATTGACTTTGGACTTCATTCAGGAATTAATGACTCTGTTGAGAATATAGGAAGAGCCACGCTGGATCAGACTGAAGGCCCATCAAGCTGAGCATTTCGTTCACAAAGTGGCCAGCTGGCTGCCTCTAGGAAGCCCACAAGCAGATGACTTCTCTTATCTGTGCTCCCAACTGCATCTGGTACTGGAGGGAGTAGAATCCATCATGACTAGTAGCTATTGATATCCCCATCCTCCATGAATGCATCCACTCCCCTTTTAAAGCCTTCCAAGTCACATCCATTACCTTAGCCTGTGGCAGTGAGTTCCCCAGTATTAACTATGTGCTGTGTAAAGAAGTATTTCTTTTTATTTGTCCTGGATCTCCCAGTTCGCTTCATACACATCAGGAAAGTCACAGGATTGAACCTTAAGGATGTCCAGAAGTATTGGAAACGTGCCTGTAGAAAAATGTCGGCCTCTTGTTTTCCAGCTGTGTTTTGGAAAACCTGGATGGGGGTGTTTTTATTTTTAATAGCTCATTGGGGATTCCTTTGTGATGAGATCAGTAATAGAAGATAAATCCCACCCCCACCCCAAAAGACTCCGAATTCTTCTACAAAAGTAGCATTTAGGCTGTCTGTGTTCAGAGAACCCTGCCTTTGTGAACAAGTGTGATGAACCCTTGCCAGCTGCAAAGGATTCTAGGGCATGTTCTACATCACAAGGAGTATATAAAAATGTGTTCTGTTTTGGGGGTTGCAATTAAAAAAAATAAAACACATACACACACTGTCTGTTGGCAAGCTTTCTGCATGTACTCTGAATGACAATGAACCAACAATTCAAAGAATGACACCAATCATGGTAGCCGAAGAAACTTTCCAGGAAGTTTATCCCCCATTAATGACCTTATCATTGATATGATTTTGAGAAACTGCAGGCTTCCCAAAAACACAGATTTCACACAGACTATGAGGCCCAACAGAGTTTAAATAAAAGACCTAGAAAAATTCTCACAATTTTTGGCAATGCAAAAAATGTACCCAGAACCTATTTTGATTATTTGTTAGTGGTACTGTTCTGAAGTTCCTTAGTGGTTAGTCTCCGGCAAAAAGTGTTCCATGAAAGTATAGTTAGACTGTGGCTTAAACAATGGGATTAGCTTTAGCTTAAATACAAAACTGCATGAATCTTGGAAAATTGGCCAGGTGTCATATCTTACCTTATAAGGGACAAACACCAGGGAATATTCTTGATTGGAGAAATGTATATGTGTAAGTCACCAGAGAGTCAGGCACAAATTTCACTTGGCATTTATATAGTTTAACAACATGCTTCAAAAAGATCGTTTGTTGTCAGGTCCAGACACCTGGAAATTTGAAGTCAATGCTGAAAGACTTGGAAATGTTTGTTCAGGACTCTTAATTTCTGAAAGAAAGAAAAAACTTTGCTTCAGATTCTTGTGCTTTGACACCAGTGTCTTTGTAGCATTGTAGATTACTGGTATGTAGGCATGGGGGGAAGGGGGAAGAGGAAGTGGATTAGGGGAGGGGGATTTTTAGTGTTAGCCGTGTTTTTAATATAACTTTTGTACACGCATTTGCATTAAATAGAAGCTGCCTCCCCTGATTTGGTGAATTGGATTGGGCTAGAATGGGCACGTATGTGTCTGAATTCTGTTCTAAGCGAAATCATTTGTTTTTCCTTGCAAAACGTGAACATTTTCATTGCATTATGTTCCATGGAGTGTCTCTCTTTTGAATAGTGGGGGTGCTATTGGCTGGTTCCTGTGACAGCTGTGTCTGCTTTTGCACATTTAGAATATATATATATACCATGGTGCCCCAACTTTTCTTTTTCGGGCCCCTTGTTACTTCTGCCTTTCCTGATTGCTCATTCATATGTTACCCTTTACTGTGTCTCTTGTATCAATAGGATAAAAAAGAAATGATGCAAGTTTTGTGGCATGCCTATTAAATCACAAGATGTGTCTCTGTCACTGCTGGGATTTTGGGCCATTCTTTGAGAAAAAAATGCACCGCATTTACCAAAAGAAAGCTGGCTCTGAATGAAAGAGAAGCTTATAGCCAAAAGCAGATAGCCATGAAATGTAAGACGAACCTTTGCCTGAAAAAGTAAGCAGCACTTCTCTAGTATGTTAATGTAATGTAGAGGTTACACCAGTGGTGGTGAACCTATGGCACTCCAGATGTTCATGGGCTACAATTCCCATCAGCCCCTGCCAGCATGGTCAATTGGCCATGCTGGCAGGGGCTGATGGGAATTGTAGTCTATGAACATCTGGGGTGCCATGGGTTTGCCACCACAGGGTTAGACTATTGGGAGCTCCACTAACTGCCCAGAATGTACACTCATTGTAGTATCCCACAAATTATTGTTGCCACCTCTAAGTTGGGAAATACATGCAGATGTAGGGACTGGAACCTGAGCGGGGTGGGGAGGGGACTTCAACAGGATATAATGCCATAGAGTCCACCTTCCAAAGTGGCCATTTTATCTAGGTAAGCTGCCACATGGAGATCAGTTGTAACAAGATGTCCAGCTACCACCTGGATATTGGCAACCCTGCCACAAATGCTGAGTCAGGCCAGCAATCTGGAAGCAGGATGCCAGGAATATTCCAGCCTGGCCAGCTGAGGTGTGGAAATCAGGCAGGAAGCAGCAGGGGAGGAAGGTGGCATGCAAACCACAGCCAGGCTAAGTGTTAAGGACTCCTCCTCCAAGATACTTTTGGCAGGTCCAAGTAAAGAGAACATGGAAAGGAGGAGAAGGATACACCGTAGAGTAATGGTCCCCAATATTTCCAAGCTTGTGGGCATCTTTCTGATGCAATGCAGTAGGTGCTTCCACAAAATGGATGTCACAGGAGGCATAACTAGTCACAAAATGGCTGCTGTGGCTTTCCCTCAGTCACATGGAGGAAATTATTGTGCTGTGATGGCAGCTGCTGCCAAAGCAATGTTTTTTAAAAAATCTACACAACCAAGCAAATCTCCAGTGGTCAAACAGGCCTTGCTGGACAATGCCCCACCTGGCCCCTCCTACCAAATGTATCTAAAACATGCAAATTCTGGTTTGTGTGTGGTGCCTGAACACCTAACTATCTCTCCAACCTGAATTCTGTCATGTTATTTAAGTGACTCTTTCTCAGAGAACCTCTTGCTGCATTTCACACATTTGAATGGCTTCTCCCCAGTGTAGATCCTCTTGTGGGTTATGAGGCTTTTTCCTGACCAAAGCTTTTCCTACTCTCTGAGCACTTGTATGGTTTCTCTCCAGTTTGGATAAACTTGTGCCTCAGGAGGTGAGAATGTCCAGAAAGTGACAGTCTATACTGCAAGCATTTGTACAGTTTCTCTCCTGTGTGGGTCCTCTCATGAGTAATGAGACTCAATTTTCCCCCAAAGCTACTCTTATAGCAGGAAGACCAATGCGGTTTCTCATCAGTGATTGTGTGTTTGGCTGCATCAGTTCTGCAGCTTACATTGTTCTCTTATTTTTCATCTTATCCTCACAATAACCCTGTGAGGAAGGCTAGGCTGAGAGAGCTTGCTTTCATGGCATGAGTGGGGATTTGAACCTGGTTTTCCCTGGTCCCAGTCCAACACCTTAACCACTACATCATGCTGACTTTTTTTTTTCATGGGAACTGCAAAAATGTACACAATATACATACAGTCACAGAGTTGGAAGAGACCACAAGGGTCATCAAGTCCAATCCCCTGCCATGCAAGAACAAACAATCAAAGCACATAAAGAGCCAGGTTACAGTGAAATACCGTTAAAAGTAAAAGTGCTATAAATGTATGGCACAAAATTGTATATCTCATAAAAGCAATCCAAGCAACATAAAAGCAAATCAAACATCAGGCTATAGAAGTGATATTGGATTATAAGAGTCAAACTGCTTGATATGTTTTGTAACCAGTTGTGTCAAGGTTTCTTGGACATGTGGACATATGGTTTGTTCATCAAGGTCAGTTTTGTCTATTCAGGCAAGCAGTGGCTCTCCAGGGTCATCAGTAGAGGCCTTTAGTGTCACCTCCTGCTGGGGACTGAGGCCCCTTCCGCACACGCAAAATAATGCGTTTTCAAACCACTTTCACAACTGTTTGCAAGTGGATTTTGCCATTCCGCACAGCTTCAAAGAGCACTGAAAGCAGTTTGAAAATGCATTATTCTGCATGTGCAGAATGAGCCTGAGCCTGGAACTTTCTGTATGCCAAGCAGATTCTCTACCTCTGAGCCACTGCGTCTCTCAAAGTACTCAACTCGCTGTCTTTGCAGGCACACACAATAGCAGGGAATGGAATCTGGGAAATCTGCAAAAGTCCAATTTGACCCAGGGTCACAGCTCCTTCCTCCCACTGCACCATTTTCCAGAGCTGAAAAGGCCCTTGGGGAGATCTGCCCTTGCATGCCGTATTCTCAGTCCAGCCTACTCCTTCTGGCCAAGGCAACAGTTTGAGTCCCGCCCTCCGCCATCAAGAACCGGGTCCTTTTAACCAGCTTCTTATTAAATTCATGTAATAGTTCAAGTTGAGTTCTGCTTTGATACTATCAGATTTGACTTTCACCGATGGGTTTTTTTAAAAAAAATCTTCACTATTTTCTGCCAGTAATGTGGTATCATTGACATACCTCAAATTATTAACGTTCCTCCCGCAATTTGCATTCCACCAGCTTCATCTAAATCTAATCCAAGTTTCCTCGTGATATTTTCTGCATATAGAGCGAAGAGATAGGGAGATAAAACACATCCTTATCTGATGCCTTTGCTGGTTGGGAAACCATTCTATTTCCCCATATTCTGTCCTAACAGTACATCAGAGCAATAGAATGCTGTGGTACACCCAATTTCCTTTAAAACCAGCCACAGCTTTTCATGATCCACACTGTCAAAAGCTTTGCTGTAATAATCTATGAAACACAAGCTTATTTTCTTTGGAAATTCTCTTGCATGCTCCAGTGACCAACATAACTTTGCAGTAAGATATCTAGTGCCTGACTACAGATGCTAATTTTCTGCCCCATAGCATTTGTCCTAATCAAACTGATTAGTATGCATAGTGTATCTTTGCATCCTCAAGCATTCTTTACAACACTCTCCCTGTTTTCTGACCGGTGACTTGGCAATCTCCATTCCTACTCAAAATCTGAAGAAGGGAGTTTTGACCCTCAAAAGTTTATGCCCCCAAAATCTTGTTGGTCTCTAAGGGGCTACTTGGCTGGAATCTATCTGACTTTGGAAAACGTAGCTGGTCTGGTCTCAAATTGTGCTCTATTATAACAAAGCTACCCAGTTGCAAGAACTTTGGGGGCAATGCTCTCTAAACTAGTGATCTTCCTCGTGTCTTGTGCGGGTGATTCCTGAAATTTAGTTGCAATAAGCAGTATTTCCTGGTCAGATTCATCTGGGTCCTCTCCATTTGCCAGATGTGAAAACGTCTCTGCAGCTCTCACGCAATTTGTTTTCTCATGGAGCCTCAAGGGGTTAAGTGCAGAGAGCTCCCTTGCCTAGAGAGGCTCAGGGAAAAAAATTCTGCAGGGGGGTGACAGGAGGAAACCACCTTCCTGTCTTCCCTCTGCTCCCCCCCCCCTCCTTTGCTGAGAAACGTGGAGGTGAGTGGAATGCAAAGACTGCAGGATGCAGGTGAGTTTGCGGGGGGGGGGGGGGAGAGCAAATAGGTACAGGGGCCAAAAATGACACCTCTGGCTATAGAGAGGGAGAGAGAAAAGAAGGGGCTGTGGTTGTGTTGTAAAAAGATAGAGGAGCTTGCTGATTAATCTGTGACATTTGGGGGTGTTCCCAATAAAAGGAATTCTGTTACTGGAAAGTATTTTCGGTGGTGGTGTGGATTCTTTGCTAATGGATCGGCACTATTTTTACTGTAGATTTGGGCACCCTCCAGATCAAGAGGTATTTCCTTTCCATTCCAGGCACATGGGGGGCCCTAAACAGAGATATCTGAAATTCAGGTGGATCTCAAACGTTGCCAGGCAAGGAATCAGACAGGCACTAGTGTTTGATAGACGAATGTTCATATTTATATATATATTATAATCCCCCCTTAAAATGCATGACCTGCCCTAGAATGGATAAGATTCTAATAAAGAAAGGTGTGCCAAGATATTTGTTAGCTGCTTTTTTTAAAAAAAATGTAACCCTTCCTCTACGGAGCTGGTCATGAGCCACAAAACTTTCTTCTCCTGGTTTTAGCCTCTTACCAAGTCTGAGGAGCAAGCCGATGAGAAAGTGACTAGGCTAAGGCCCTGCAGTAAATTGCAAAGCTGAGTAAGGATTTGAACCCAGGCCCCCTTTGGCTGAATAAAAGACTCCAGACACTAGACCACTGAACCTGCCTGTCATTTCAGATCTGCAACAGAGGCCCTGACCTGTATGCTCCCAATTTAAGTGTCCAGTTGCAGCATCTTTTCTATGGTGGAACCTGGATTATGGGTTGTGGTGGGTTTTCTGGGCTGTGTGGCCGTGGTCTGGTGGATCTTGTTCCTAACGTTCCGCCTGCATCTGTGGCTGGCATCTTCAGAGGTGTATCAGCAGCAAAACCTTTATTAGGCATAAGTTAAAATCTCTACAAACAATAATTCTGTACATAAGTACAAAATAGTCTAATATGCTGGTTGTAATAAAATATTATATATACAAAACATCGAATATATGACATATTGTTTAACGTCAGACAGTTAAAATCCATTTACATTAGGGAACGGCTCACATTTGTCATTTTATTAAATCACATGTAAGCCCGTGTATTTGTAACTTATATAACTACCTAAGCTCAGGTTTTTGGTAACATTTGTTGTTAATTACTTCTGCTAAGAAAGTTGCAACCTTGAGAGTTATTTCAGGGGACCGATCATTTAGTAAATAAGGTACTATGTATGTTGCAGGTAGGCTAGGTTTTGTTTTAAGAAGCAGAGTAATATAAATACTACGTAGAGAAGAATAGAACTGATATAAACTTATATATAAACTTCTCATACACGCTACAGAACTGACATAAACTTATATATAAACTTCACATACACGCTACAGTGGTCAGTGCTATCAGTCACAGACCAGGAAAGGGATTTGGGCGTCTTAGTTGATAGTTCCATGGGAATGTCAACTCAATGCATGGCAGCTGTGAAAAAGGCAAACTCTGTGCTGGGGATAATTAGGAAAGGAGTTGATAATAAAACTGCAAGGATTGTCATGCCCTTATATAAAGCTGTGGTGCGACCGCACTTGGAGTACTGTGTTCAGTTCTGGTCGCCGCATCTCAAAAAGGATATTGAGGAGATAGAAAAAGTGCAGAGAAGGGCAACAAGGATGATTGAAGGATTGGAGCACCTTCCTTATGAGGAGAGGCTGCAGCGTTTGGGACTCTTTAGTTTGGAGAGGAGACGTCTGAGGGGGGATATGATTGAAGTCTATAAAATTATGCATGGGGTAGAAAATGTTGACAGAGAGACATTTTTCTCTCTTTCTCACAATACTAGAACCAGGGGGCATTCATTGAAAATGCTGGGGGGAAGAATTAGGACTAATAAAAGGAAACACTTCTTCACGCAACGTGTGATTGGTGTTTGGAATATGCTGCCACAGGAGGTGGTGATGGCCACTAACCTGGATAGCTTTAAAAAGGGTTTGGACAGATTTATAGAGGAGAAGTCAATCTATGGCTACCAATCTTGATCCTCCTTGATCTCAGATTGCAAATGCCTTAGCAGACCAGGTGCTCATAAGAACATAAGAACAAGCCAGCTGGATCAGACCAAAGTCCATCTAGTCCAGCTCTCTGCTACTCGCAGTGGCCCACCAGGTGCCTTTGGGAGCTCACATGTAGGATGTGAACGCAATGGCCTTCTGAGGCTGTTGCTCCCGATCACCTGGTCTGTTAAGGCATTTGCAATCTCAGATCAAAGAGGATCAAGATTGGTAGCCATAAATCGACTTCTCCTCCATAAATCTGTCCAAGCCCCTTTTAAAGCTATCCAGGTTAGTGGCCATCACCGCCTCCTGTGGCAGCATATTCCAAACACCAATCACACGTTGCGTGAAGAAGTGTTTCCTTTTATTAGTCCTAATTCTTCCCCCCAGCATTTTCAATGAATGCCCCCTGGTTCTAGTATTGTGAGAAAGAGAAAAATTTCTCTCTGTCAACATTTTCTACGCGGTACAGCGGAGACTTCCAATCCTATCCCCCCTCAGCCGCCTACTCTCCAAACTAAAGTCTACTTTATGCTTTAACCTCTCCTCATAGGAAAGACAACTCCCTCAGTCAACCTTGTTGCCCTTCTCTGCACTTGCCCTATCTCCTCAATATCCTTTTTGAGATGCTTGGCGACAATATAATCTTGACACAGTACTCCAAGTGCGGTCGCACCACTACTTTATATAAGGGCATGACAATACTACGGACACGATATCAATTCCTTTTCTAATGATCCCCAACGTAAAGTTTGCCTTTTTCACAGCTGCCATCCATTGAGATGACATTCCCATGGAACTATCAACTAAGGCGCCTAAATCCCTTTCCTGATCTGTGACTAATAGCACTGACCCCTGATAGCGTTAATGTGAAGTTTGGACTAACCCTATGTGCATCACTTTACATTTTGCTGCGATTGAACTGCATTTTGCTTGTTTCACAGACCCGCTCACCTAATTTATCAGGAGTCCGCTTGGAGCTCTTACATGATCGCTTGTGTGGTTCTCACCACTTACCTACATAATTTGGTATCATCTGCAAACTTGGCCACCATGCTACCCACCCCTACTTCCAGGTCATTTATGAATAGGTTAAAGAGCACTGGTCCCAAAACGGATCCTTGGGGGACACCACTCCCGACATCTCTCCATTGTGAGAACTTCCCATTTACACCCACTCTTTGTTTCCTGTCTCTCAACCAGTTTTTAATCCATAGGAGGACTTCCCCTCTTATTCCTTCATTGCTGAGTTTTCTCAACAGTCTCTGGTGAGGAACTTTGTCAAAAGCCTTTTGCAAATCCAAGTAGACAATGTCCACCGGTTCACCCCTGTCCACATGCCTGTTTACACCCACAAAGAACTCTAGTAAGTTTGTAAGACAGGATTTGCCTCTGCAAAAGCCATGCTGACTCTTTCTCAGCAGGTCTTGCTTTTCTACATGCTTTATAATTTTATCTTTAATGATAGATTCTACTAATTTACCAGGAACAGATGTCAAACTGACTGGCCTGTAATTTCCCGGGTCCCCCCTAGATCCTTTCTTAAAGATTGGTGTGACATTGGCCATCTTCCAGTCTTCAGGGATGGAGCCTGATTTCAGGGATAAGTTGCATATTAAAGTGAGAAGATCAGCAATTTCATGCTTGAGCTCTTTAAGAACTCTTGGTTGAATGCAATCTGGGCCAGGGGATTTGGTAACATTTAGTTTATCAATGGCTGCCAGAACTTCTTCCTTGTCTATCACTATCTTCGCTAGTTCCTCGGATTCGCCTCCTAAGAAGCTTGGTTCCAGGTGCAGGAATGTTCCTCACCTCCTCTTGGGTGAAGACAGATGCAAAAGAATTCTTATTCAGCTTCTCTGCAATGTCCCTGCCATCTTTTAGCACACCCTTTGTTCCTTTGTCATCTAACGGGCCTACCGCTTCCCTTGCTGGCTTCCTGCTTTTGATGTACTTGAAGAACTGTTTGTTGCTGGTCTTGATGTTCGCAGCCATGCATTCCTCATAATCCTTTTTTGCCTCCCTTACAGCTAACTTGCTTCTCTTTTGCCACCATTTGTGTTCCCTCTCATATTCTTCATCAGCCAAACTTTCGGACTTCCATTTTCCTAAAAGACATTTTCTTTTTCTGGATAATTTCCTCAACCTCTCTTGTTAGCCATGGTGGCTTTCTTTTGGACGCTGGAGTGCTGCCTTTTTCTAACCTTGTGGAACACATTCCAGCTGAGCTTTTATTACTGTGTTTTAAATAACTTACTCCAAGCATCCTGGACAGTTTTGACTCTCTTGATTTTCCCTTTCAGCTTCCTGCGCACTATCCCCTCATCTTTGAGAAATTTCCCTTTCTGAAGGCTTTTAGATGTAACTACATTAGTAAGTTGCCACTTGTTCGCATGCTGAGATGATACTGAATCTGACAGCATTGTGGTGGCTGTTCCCTATCGGGCTCAACAACACTTGACTTCCTGCACCAGGTCACCTGGGTCCCAACCATAGAATTAGATCTAGGATTACCTCTCCCCTGGGTTGGTTCCACAACCATCTGCTCCTAAGCCACAGTCATTTAGAAGCATATCCAGGAATGCTCTCTCTCCTTACTATGACCTGAACATGCATTTTTCCAGTTTATATATGGGGATAGTTAAAATCCACCCATTACCACTACATATTTTTTGTTTTCTTTTGTTGGCCTCTCTAATTTCTTTTTTTTTCCATCTCTAGAATCCTTCTTGTGCACTTTTGGTCAGGGGGATCGATAATATATTCCTAATATTAAACTGTCCTTCACACCTTGGTATTGATATCCACAGTGTGATTCTGTAGGGGAACCAGCTCCCCTTGCATTGTCTATTTTATGTGATACTATGCTCTCTCTTTGATGTAAAGGGCAACTCCACCCCCCAATGCGCCCTGTCCTATCCTTTTCCTATAGAGCCTGTAGCCTGGTATAAACAGCATCCCGCTGGTTCCCTCCTCTCTATTCCACCATGTCTCTGTAATGCCCACTATATCAAAAGTCCCTCCTTCAAAACTCTGTACTCTAGCTCCCCCATTTTAGGTCGGTCAATAAGCTTCTACTTATTAGCATAGAGACTTACCTGTATATATCCCTGTCTCTGTCCTTAACCTGCAGGATTTGTATGTGCTTTTACTCTCAAGTCTTTTGTAGACACTATCCCGCTTGTCACATGCACATTGCTATGTTCCCTCGCTTTGTATGTGGTTGATTTAGGTAAACCTCCCTCTCTGTCTGCATCCCCATAGATGCACAGCCCGTATTCCGAACCGGGTCACCTCAGCTCCCCTGTCGGCTTTCCCCAGTGATCAGTTTCAAAGCTGTTCTGCCCACCTTTTTTTTAATGTTGAGCCAGCAGCCTATGGTTCCTCTTTGGTTCAGATGGAAGCCCACGTCCACGTTTGTACCAGGCCTACCTTGTCCCAAAGGTTCCCCAGTTCCTGACAAATCTGAAACCACTCTGCCTTACACCTCACCTTCTCATCCCACGCCATTGAGACCCTGTATCTCCTCATTGCCTGAAAGCTCAGCCCTAAGCAGCTGTGGAACGGGTAGCATTTCTGAGAATGCCACCTTGGAGGTCCTGGACTTCAACCTGTTTCCTAGCAGCCTAAATTTAGCTTCCAGAACCTCCCGGCTACATTTCCCAATGTCGTTGGTGCCAATGTGGACCACAACTGCTGACTCCACCCCAGCACTGTCTAAAAGCCTATCTAGACGAAGCGTGAGCAGGAGCAGCAGCAGAAGGCCATTGCTTTCACATCCTGCATGTGAGCTCCCAAAGGCACCTGGTGGGCCACTGCGATTAGCAGAATGCTGGACTAGATGGACTCTGGTCTGATCCAGCAGGCTAGTTCTTATGTTCTTATGTTCTTATGACAGTTTAGAAGAATATGCTGGAGGAAAGTCTGTTATACACTGTGTCCAATTATTATGGGATTGTGGGATTTTCTTCCCATAATGGTTCTCTTGGTCCCAAGTTTGCCTCGAAGTGCCTGGCAAAAATCTTTCCTTTCTCACAGAATTTTTGACAGAGTTTGCTCCCCCTCCATTTTGTGGTTTGGTTATCCATTTCTTTCTTAGCAGCCCTGACTAGAATTGTTTTTGTGTCAGTTTTGTGGGAGTTGCATGTGATGGTTTTAACACTTTTGCTGCTTTATTACTAGCCTTCCTCTCCTTTTTTTGTTGTTTTAATTGTCTTGTTGCTGAGATTGAGAAGTGCCACCAGAGCCTTGGTTTTGAACGTGGTGAGGCATCTGTATTTAAATAAACGAGGAAGAATAATGTTACAGTCCATTCCGAAGCAGAAATACATCCTACTAAGGATACCTGGTGCAACTGTAACCTCTATCTGTGGGTTCTGTGGGGCAGAACTTAGAATGAGTTTGCAACAACAAATTTAAAAAACAAAATGGTTTACTTTCTTAATATAACATCAAACATTAACATTTACTATCACACTTCAAGGTCCTGTTCAGGTTTCATTTCAAGTCCTTCTAGTTACAGTCTTCTGATATTGCCAAGTCCAATTCTTCCTGCAAGTGGTTGGCTCCTGAAGACTCCAAGGGCTTGGTGAATAAGATTCAACATGATGAAGGTTTCCAGGAGAACTCTCACCCATTACAAACATAAAAAACCCTGAAACAATAAACTCCAACATTTACAACATAGCAAAAATAAACAACTACCTTTCCACTAGTTCCCAACAACATTGCAGTTACCTGCAGTGGCATAAGAGGTTAAGAGCTCGTGTATCTAATCTGGAGGTACCGGGTTTGATTCCCAGCTCTGCCACCTGAGCTGTGGAAGCTTATCTGGGGAATTCAGATTAGCCTGTGCACTCCCACACACGCCAGCTGGGTGACCTTGGGCTAGTCACAGCTTCTCGGAGCTCTCTCAGCCCCACCTACCTCACAGGGTGTTTGTTGTGAGGGGGGAAGGGCAAGGAGATTGTAAGCCCCTTTGAGTCTGCTGCAGGAGAGAAAGGGGGGATATAAATCCAAACTCCTCCTCCTCTTAACAAGGTGTTAAGGGCTTATAAAAATCAAGGTCCAAGTCTGGTAGCCTTGCCTCCTCCAAACTACATGAGCTCTGCAGCCTTCTGCTGCTTTGAGTCTCCACCCCTTTCTGGGTCAACCCATTCTGGGCTTGGGGGTTACACAGCCACCTTTCTACTGAGAGCCAGGCTCTGCAGGATTTGATGAAGTTTCCCAGGGTCTGTAAGACAGAGCAGTTCCATTGGCTTATGATTGAGGCCGATTGGTCTCCCCCTTCTCCTCCCCTGCATTGGTGGTATTAGCGAGGTTTTTCTTAATAGAAATTGATTATTTGCCATCTGCATTTTTAATAGTTCTTTTTAAAGTTTTTATGCTTACTGAATTTTAAATGCCGAAAGTCAAAGGTCCCAGAGGGATGTCATGTTGCTTAGGACCAAACAGCAAGGCTGGCAAGGGGTTTCCATAGCAGGGTGCCATGATCAAAAAGGCCTTGCCTTTAAAATAATATTTAAAAGACACTACTTTGATCATAAAAACCGGATAAGGAATTAAAGATAACAGATAATTTCTGTAATGCTCCAAGTGTATTCGAAATCCGCAAGGAAATTTTGTTGCATCTGTCACAGAATTTTCTTGTGTATTTTTGAATGCAGCTTGTGAATCGTTAAAATTGGGTTAGTTTTAAATACATTCTCCTGTATTTGTTTGGAAAAAAGAATAGCATCGTAATACATTTATTAGGAGCAATCAAAGCACTGCAAGGTTTTGAGTTCAACAGAACTGTTGATCAGGCTTTATATCAGGAGTCCCAACATGCCCAACAAAGCTTCTAGTTAGTGATTGGAGATTTGATTGGCTGGGCAGATTTTTTAAAACATAGCTTTGGCAGCAGATGCCAAAACAGCACAAGGATCTTCACTGTGTGACTGAAGGTAAACTGTGGCAGCTATTTCGTGGCCGGCACTGTTTCCTGTGTCAATCATTTTGTGGCAGCCAATTTGTGGCTGGGCCCACAACACTGCCACAAAATTCCAAAGGTGCCCATGGTTCCTCGTCTCAACTTTGTCCCTCTCTCAAACATACGTCAAGGAACTAACGTTCCCAAGCACATCATTTCCCAATTTGGGTCAGAAGCACAGTGTGAAGGGAGGAGAGGTTTCAAGCCTTCCACCTGTGCCATTCTCCTGAACTGAACTGACCCACAGAGGAAGGCACATTTTCCCTGCTGTGGCATTGTCCACTGGGACAAATATGGCCCCCACAGCCACTTCAGCTGGCAATATATCTTGGAAGGAGATGTTGCACCCATGTTGCATCCCCATCCAAATTGGGGTCCGGCATGCTTGGGAATGCAAATTCCCAGTCTGTCTGTTAAAAATCAAAGTTGGATTGAGGGTACGCTGCCCCAGCTTTTAGCAGTGGTAGCATCCAGTTTGACCCTTAGATTTAACTTGAACTGTTGATCATGATGCTTAGGAAAATCATTTTGTAATAATATCCTTTAAACCAGAACAACCACAATTAGTGGATGCTATTTAGATTTGAACCTTTGTTCCACCTGTTGTTCTTTACTCTTGTCTCTAAGGAATGGGAGACCTTTAGATATGTTACCTGCCTCCCCAAATTGGCTTCTTGTGTCTGGGATGTTATCTGTCGTTGACTGGGCCAACTTGCATCTTCCACTGCCGAGCGCTGTCATATCCCTCACGGCACAAGGATCTTCACCGTGTGACTGAAGGTAAGCAGCAGCTTATGACTGGCTACACCTCCCACGGCAGCCGTTTGGTAGCTGCACCCACACACTGTGTCAGAGTTCTAAAGGTGTCCACAGGCTCAAAAAGGTTGGGAACCCCTGCTTTAATATATATTCAAATTATGTTGACTTCAACACTTTCTCACAACACTGCAGTAATCTGCTCAGGCCTCATAAAGGTCTTATCCGGGGGGAAGAATTAGGACTAATAAAAGGAAACACTTCTTCACACAACGTGTGATTGGTGTTTGGAATATGCTGCCACAGGAGGTGGTGATGGCCACTAACCTGGATAGCTTTAAAAGGGGCTTGGACAGATTTATGGAGGAGAAGTCGATCTATGGCTACCAATCTTGATCCTCCTTGATCTGAGATTGCAAGTGCCTTAGCAGACCAGGTGCTCAGGAGCAGCAGCCGCAGAAGGCCATTGCTTTCACATCCTGCACGTGAGCTCCCAAAGGCACCTGGTGGGCCACTGCGAGTAGCAGAGAGCTGGACTAGATGGACTCTGGTCTGATCCAGCAGGCTAGTTCTTATGTTCTTATCCAATGCTACCCAAGTAAATTCATTTAATTCCCATGAAAAGTCAGAAGGAATCATTACAATCTGACAGCGATTTAGGGGTGGGTTTTTTTAGTGCCCCTCCACAAGGACCGTAGGGGTCTTCCATTCCCCAAAATGAAGGCCTTTCAGCATCTTTCTAAATGATGTGTATGGAAAAGATGGACTTCACCGCTCAAGTTGGTCCAAAGGGCAGAAGAAGAAGGCTGTGGAGGAGGAGGGCCAGTGTTCAGTAGTTTCCTGCCAAATCTCGGATGGTGGAAGCTTTCAAAGCTCAGGATCTCCTGGCAGCCTTAAAGTGGAAGGTGGTATATAATTTATTCAGTTATCTGGTTGTAGCAGCGACTCTGGGATTGGGAAGACCTGAGTTCAAATCCCCACAACAATAAAGCTGACTGGTTGACTTTGAGCCTGTCACTCCTCTTCGGCCCCGCCTGCCCCACAGGGATATTCGATAAAACAGATAAAGGGGCAAATTGAAAAAAATATCACAAAAAGGATACTGGTTTGGCCGTTGTGCTTTCAAGCAATGTTTTCTTTTTGTGAACAAATGGAGCTGCCTTGTAGTTTTGGTTTTTAATTTTTTTCATTGTATCATTTGAATATTCCATTTTATATTTATACTTTTCTTCATTCGTTTTCAAACAATACATTTTCCCCCTTTTCCCCTCCCCCCTGTATTTTCTTCATAGTTTTATCAAACAAACAGCAGTAAGTTCATTCTTTGTAATCTCTTCTCCCATATCTCCTCATTGACTCCGGCTTCTTTCATCCAGTCCGCATATATTGTCCATATCTTCAAAATTTCACTCTGTTTATCTTGCCACAGTTTATTTTTTGTTATTATATTGAAAATGTCCAGTGTCACTTGTTCCCAGATATATTCCAACCATTTCTGGACTGTCCATTTTTTCCTTTTCTTTCCAGCCTAAAGCTATTGTTGCATGTGCTGCTTTGATCATTATTTTATACATATAGCTATATTTTTTATCTACCCTTCTATCCTCCATTACACCGGAGCTGCCTTGTAGTGTGTAAGAACTTTGGTCCACCAAGGCTGGTACACTCTACTGAGCCTGCCAGTGGCTCTCCACATTTTCAGACATCTTTTACCTGGAGATGCTATGGCACTCCAGATGTTCATGGGCTACAATTCCCATCAGCCCCTGCCAGCATGGTCAATTG
>NC_059427.1:14788047-14804591 GCF_021028975.2 Sphaerodactylus townsendi
TCTCTCTCTCCTTTTGCCACTAAGATGGAAGCAAACGTTTTTATCTGGGAAAATGGACTTAAGGCTACAGATTTTATCCAAAGTGAAATCAGCATCAGCGCATTTATGAAGACCAAAATTGTTCTCCAAAACTCTTCATTAGGCTGAACAAAATTAAATTAAAACAAAATATAGTAATGAGGTGTGAAGTAGGAAAAAATGTTTCCAGCTCTATATTTAAACCCTCTTATCTATATTCTGTCTGGAACAAAAGGCAGTTTGAAATACATAAAGTGAGGCTGGGTGGAGCTGATAGACAAAGAGAAGTTGGCCTTTATACCCACTTTCTCTCAACCTTTAAGGAGTCTCAAAGTAGCTAATAGTTGCCTTCTCTTCCTTACCCCGCAACAGGCATCTTATGAGGTGGGAGGGACTGAGGGAGTTCTGAGAGAACTGTGATTGGCCCAAGGTCACCCAGCAGGCTTCATGTGGAGGAGTGGGGGAATATAACCCACCTGGCATTCTACCACCTTGGTCAGCTAGACTGCTGGCTCCCTACTTGCCCCAACCCAACTAGCTACAGCAAACCATGCAACAGTCACCTCCAGACTGAAGTACTGCAACTCACTCTACGCAGGGCTGCCTTTCAGAGGGGGATCGAGGGGGAACTGCACCCGGGGCGAACACATGCGTACCCTGCATCCCTGCAGTGCCGCCGCCTACCCCTGCCCTGCCCCAGAACACCACGCCCCTGCCCCGCCTCCGCTCCGCCCAGGGCATTGTGCCCCACCCGGCCCATTGGAGCTACGCCACAGCTGCCCTTCGATCTGTTCTGGAAGCTCCAATTGGTGCAAGAGAAGTCCTGACCTCTTGACAAGCACATATCCAGCCAGTGCTCTGCCAGCTGCATTGGCTCAGGGTGGAGCACTGAATCAACTTCAAGGCTCTGCTAATTACTTTCGAAGCCCTAAACGGTCTGGGGCTGTCGTACTTGAAACACCCGCTCTCCCAATGTGTTCTCCAGACAGCTTTCTGCTCAGTTATCAATTCATGCTGGGGATCCTGCCTGAAAAGCTGTCTGGCTGTCTCTCAACGAGAGCTGGTGGACTTCCTGCGGGACTCTAAAGTGCCACTCTGCAGTGCCCAGGAGATGAGCAGTTTCTCTAGGCTTATGTGGTTGAGGCAGCATCGGTATGCATCTAGCAGGCTTTCATCTCCCCTTCCCCCATTTTTTCCTCTTTCCCTCCCATCCTCTAAGCTCCTCTCCTCCCTTCCCCTGCATACAGCAGTGTCTGACAACTCTATAGGGCACAGATCTGCCACAAACACTTTCAGAGATCATTGCCAAGGTACTGCAGTCACAAGGTTTTACAGGAAATTGCTCTGCCTAAGCCCACTGCTCTTTCCTGGAAGCCAATGTCCTGAGGTTGCAAAGGGAAAGGCAGCCCGGCTAATGTAAATAGAAGATGGTTAGATTTGCCTTAGTTTAGATTAGATTGTAGGAAAAGTGTGGAATCAAATCCAGAGCCCTCCAGATTAGAGTCTGCGACTCTTAACCACTACACTATACTCCACAGTAAAGCACTGGAGCTAACCTTTCATTATTCTCCTGGGAACGCTGTTGAACAAGAAAGAACCCTACACTGAAAGTATGCCTTGAATGCCAGTTACTGTAGCTACTGTGATGCCTTGGAAGCTGAGGAAAAATCATGGCATAGTCCTTATAATAATAATAGTATGGAGATTGATGTCAGATAATGCCCTCAGTAAGGGAATCAACAGCAACCAAACGATATATTTCTTGGTTCGATGTGGAACTAAGTTCCCCTGAAGCTCCCAACACAGGAACAGAGAAGAATTAAAGATCAAATGCCTTGTGACCCATCTTTCAACCTCCCTACAGAGAGTAGATGCCATTCATGGGATTAAGAGAGATGCCACTCTTCCTATTTTGTAGTGAATTTTTGACAGTCCCTCATGTAGTCCATTTTCCCTCGCATTCCACAATGAATTTCCAGAAATGTTCGCTTCCTCTGAATTCCTTCCATTTAAATTATGCAGTAGTCTCATATCTCCTTTAGGAATGCAGTACAAAAATGTTGGTAAATTTTTCTCCTGTTCTCCCAATTTTTTGTTCTTCAGATATAATGAAATAAAAGATAAGCTGGGTGGTCTGGATCTTGAGTTGTGTTTGTTGATGGAGAGAAATGCGGGAAGATAAAGTTTTATCATCGTTGGTGTTAAATTGCCTACATTTTGCTTACCGATCAAATCCTCGTGAACAATCCCTAAAGCTGGTATTTCACCTGGTGGTTTCTAGCTTTAATTTCAGGATACAAGTTATGTCTATCCCAGACAACTGTTGCTTCCCAAGCAAGGAGTGATTTGTATGTGTGGATAACATGGGCTAAGATGTTCTAATTTCCTTCACTTTTAGCACAACTCTCATGATCATCCTGAAACTTGTGGCAACTCTTCAGGACTGTGGCTTTATTTTCTGGGAGGAGATATGCCTTCCACAGAACCATGGATGCACAGAGTGTTTCATTTATTTGTGGACATTATTATTTTGTGTGAAGATACCATTTTCTTTCTATGGCAGACACACCATCGGAAAATAAAGCTAGGAGTTTCAACTTTGGCCATTAGCCATTCCTCCCTCACTTATGGCACACAAAGCCCAGGCCTTATCCTTCACTAGAAACCTCATTTGGAGGATGGGAGACTAGACCAGAACAACACTTCTCCTTTCCCCAGCCAATCCAATCCTTAAACTAATCATAGCCCATTACCAATCTGTATGTTGCAACCCTGTAGTTTGTGTGCTTACTTGGAACCGAGCAACACAGAGACCAAGATTTACTCACAGAAAGTTGGGGAGATTGTAGCCTCCATTCCCCATTTCTAAAATGGTGCAAGCATGGTTTTCTGCTCCTCTTCATACTGGCAGTTGTCACGCCCAGTCTTATACCAGGCCTGACCATAATTTTCCTACTGATGGAGGTGAGTAGGTGAGTACGGCCGTCTGTCTCTCCCATCCTCCATCCTAAGCTGTCCTAGGAATTCAAATCCTGTGGTTGCTGTTAGCCACCTGGAGTAGAGGTAAGAGGGTCCAGCCGCATTCCTTCCTTGTTCAGAGTCAAGTTTCTCCGGAAAGGGGGTGTGTGGTTTGGAGTGAGGCGGTTGGTCATTTGACTTCTATATTTGTAGAGGAGTTTTGGTGGGGATTTTCCAGTTCTGTCAATAAACGCCAGGTGGCCTATTTTACCTGAACCACTGTTTCTGAATACAGACTTTCGCTAAAACAGAAGTGCTTTCCCTGAACAGTCCACACAGCAGCCCCATCCAGCCTGCCCACCCACATGCAACCTCCCCCTTCAATCCATGCCCCCTTCCTCTTGCATCTTCCACCTTTCCTCCAGCCCATGCTGCCCCTTTTAATTTTTCAGTTAATAAAACTAGCAATAGAGCACCAATGGAAACCCAATCAGCAGCACCCTTATTGTTCCAAAGTTTTAAAAAACAACACTCCATTATTGTCCCTCCTTGGTCCTGACTCCCTCCCCTCTGCCCCACATAAACTTTTAAAAAGATTTTTTAAATACTAGCAATGGTGCACTAATAAAAATCCAACTGGCAGCATCCAGATTGTTCAAAAGTTTTTTAAAAGTTTTGTTTTGTGCAAAAGCACATTAATTTTCCCCTTCACAGTTATTTTTCTTTGTTGCATCTGGAGATCTACCCACCGTGCCTGAAGGCCATATGGTGTAATTCTTGACTCCCACTGAGCAAGGTAGTATCTGTTAGATGTTGTTATCATGATGTGCCTGGGGGAGTGGGGCTTATCTCCTGTTCCCTGGGGCTCTTAAACAGCTTCCTTGGAGGTCTCCCTTCCAAATTCCAACCAGGGTCAAAGCTGCTTAGCTTCCAAGATCTGACAAAATCAGGCTAGTTTGGACTATTCAGGTTAGTGCTGGTATTCATTTACTCACAACGCAGACACAGATTCTTGGTTTCCTTTGGAGAGAGCCGGCAGCAACTCTGCTGATAGCTGTCCCTGGTCAACTTTTATTACAGGCTTATCAGTAGAGAGACAGTAGGGGCTACGTGACACAAGTCATGCACTAGCAACGTGATCGATGAATGTGTATTGGCTTGCAAGTCTGTCTGGTCAGCATTCTTTGGGCCGAATCCACATCTGAGGGTCTGCAGGTGGGGGTCATGTTGTCTCGTGATGGGAACCGCCCTGCCGGGAGCATTCTCAACCAGACCATGACGTTTCCCTTAGAGCCGCCATCCCCCACACACAACCATCGCTTTTTGATACAAGCCTGCAGAGCATCACAGAATTCTGGGAGCTGAAATTGATATGTTCGAATTGTTGCTTCAAAATTGAGGTGCAGTAAGAACGAGCTACTTCGAGACCAATTTCTGCATTTACTGTCACACAAGACTACTATTTCTTCTCCGTATGTCCCTATTGCAGTGTGGGCACTGGAGTGTCACAAAGATGCCAGAGTTGCCTTTATTGTTAAGCTTTACCAACCCACCCACAAGACTATTTCTTCTCCGTATGTCCCTATTGCAGTATGGGCACTGGAGTGTCACAAAGAGGCCAGAGTTGCCTTTATTGTTAAGCTTTACCAACCCACCCACAAACCCATCCATGATGGGTGAAAGCCATAGTGAAAGCCATTGCTTTCGCATCCTGCATGTGAGCTCCCAATGGCACCTGGTGGGCCACTGCGAGTAGCAGAGAGCTGGACTAGATGGACTCTGGTCTGCTCCAGTTGGCTTGTTCTTATGTTCTTCTTATGTTCTTATGACAACATGTGTCCTTACTGGACAAAAGGGGGGCCCCCTTTACACTTGATGTCAAAAATGTAAAACTCTAGTGAAAAAAAAAGCACTGTTAATGTTTTTTCACCGCCTCTCCATTCTATGCAACCTCTTAATTTTTTAATTTTTAAAATAGTGTGCTAATGGCCACCAGACGGCTCTCACCTCCACCGCCCAAAGTGCACAAAAGTGCACAAAATTTCTGTGCAAGTTGAGTTTAAGACCCCTTTCCCCCAAACCCAGATAGCTATTAAATGGGAAAAGACAAAAGTACAGCTTTTATTGATGTGAAGTGCTACATACAGAAGGATAAAGAGGAAAAAGCTACACGCACACGCTTTCAGCATTGCGGGTTTACCATCAAGAAGTTGGCCATGACTTCCCTGACAGCCTTTCCCTCATCTAAATGGCGGCTGTCATTCATGTCAGAGTCCAGAGAAGCCTGAGCAGGTGACGTGGTTGGTTTGGGATCAAAGTGGTCCTTCAAGGTAGGGCCCTGCTCAGAGTCTTCCTCCAATATTGCATGTCCCTTTTCCTCACAAATATTGTGCAAGATGACACAGGCTCTTGCCGTGGCAGTCACGTTCTTCTGATACCCGTTGAGGGGCAAAGAGAGGCGCCGCCAACGAGCCTTGAGCCGGCCAAAGGCACCCTCCACCACACTGTGTGCCCGACATAAAGCATCATCAAAGTTCCTCTCGCGCCTATCCAGGCCCTGACCAAATGGCGTCATCAACCAGCGCCTTACGGGGTATGCTCCGTCTGCCACTATGAGTGCAGGGACAGACACTCCTTCCAAATGCAAGGTGGGATTCCCTGGAACGTACGCTCCAGCATCCATGGCAGTGCAGAGTGCGGAGTTGCAAAAGACAAAAGCGTCATGGTTCCTCCCGGTCCATCCCATCTCTACATTAATGAATCGCCCGGTGTGGTCCACGGTCCCTTGCAGCAGGATGGAAGAGTATTTCTTGTCGATCCTCCTCCAGGGGTAACGAATTGGGAGGTGCATTCCGCCTAAGGCGCCAACGCAGTGAGGAAACCCCAGGCGACTGAATCCATCCATTACCTGGAAAGACAGCAAGCAGATCATTACACACAATAAGGGCATACAGTTTGAAAATAACACCACCACCCCACACACACATACAGAGTCACGCAAACAATGAAAGAAGAAGAAGAAGAAGAAGAAGAAGAAGAAGAAGAAGAAGAAGAAGAAGAAGAAGAAGAAGAGGAGGAGGAGGAGGAGGAGGAGGAGGAGGAGGAGGAGTTTGGATTTATATCCCCCCTTTCTCTCCTGCAGGAGACTCAAAGGGGCTTACAATCTCCTTGCCCTTCCCCCCTCACAACAAACACCCTGTGAGGTGGGTGGGGCTGAGAGAGCTCCGAAAAGCTGTGACTAGCCCAAGGTCACCCAGCTGGCGTGTGTGGGAGTGCACAGGCTAATCTGAATTCCCCAGATAAGCCTCCACAACTCAAGCGGCAGAGCTGGGAATCAAACCCGGTTCCTCCAGGTCGGAGTTCACCTGCTCTTAGCCACTGCTCTTAGCCACCACGCCACTGCTAGCACAAGACCACACAACTGACAAATAGATTTTTTTTTTCTAGAAAAGGAGGGGGTTAACCTTCGTGACATCAGGATCCAGGCAAACAGTCTTGAGATACAGCTCTATCTCCAACGCGAAACAGACTTCGGTGATTATTTCCCCAACTGTAGACAGTCCAACTCCGAACTGTTCTTGGACTTCCCTGTAGGTGTTCCGATTGGCCAGGTACCAGATGGCAATTGCGATGCGCTTCTCCACAGGAATTGGCTCGCGCATGCTGGTCCTCTGCCGCAGCAACTGTCCTTTCAACACGGATACAATTTCGAAAAACGTCTGCTGGGTCATCCGGAATTTGTGCAGCCATTGATCGTCCCCCCAGAGTCCAAGCACGATCTTCTCCCACCAGCCTGTGCTCCTCGGGTACATCCAATAATGATGGGGCACAGGCACCCCCACGAGGACATACCAATACATTCGTGCCCGGCACGAGTAGCGAGCCGTGTTGCCGCACAGAGCTCTCCACCTTGTCCTTGACCTTTGGTTTGCTAGGGATAAGGACCTGCAGTTTTCCCGCATTCGACGCATGTAAGCGCAAGAGAGAACAAGGGAGTTTCTCAGGCACAGGACGATAACCTGCAGTGCCGCCATCAGAACTTCTTCCAGCTTCGCTGAGCTTTTGTCAGCCGGCCCCAAAACTGAAATCCAAACAGAGATTCTATAGTCTCAAAATGGCTGCCGTAAAAAGTACAAAGAATCCTCCCACCCCCACCAATGACGCCATTTCAAAAAATCATCCCACCCAATCATGAAGCATACATTTGAAATCCACAAGGATGAAAGGAATTACACCAGTTATGTTTATGGGAGTTGTGGGTGAGAAAGGGAAGTTTATTTTATTTATTTATTTTCAATTTGTATCCTGTCCTCAGAGGAGTAGATCCGGGGGGGGGGGGGGTGCACGACACACTGGGTGCGCGGGGCGCCCCCCTGTGGGAGAGGGCGTTTGGAGTGTGTGGCGAGGGCGTGACGGGGCGCTCCAGGGCGGGATGGAGGATGCACCGGTGCACCGGGTGCTTTCCCCCCTTGCTACGCCTCTGCCTGTCCTCCCCCGAAGGGCTCAGTTCTTTCAGCTATAGCACAAGTGCACAAAATTCTTTTTTTTAAGTACAGGTGTTCTTGCTGGCGAGGTAGAGCTAATCTTTTAATGTTGTGTTATTGTAAGGCTGGAAACCACTCAGACAGAGTTGACTTTTAGAAAAACTGTATTGATTTGACTCGTCCTAGCTACAAGGTGCTGGAACCGAGGATCTCATCCTCGGTTCCAGCTCTTATAATGTTTCAAAGCGGCAGTGATCCAATCACCTCTTCCCCTTTTCCCGCTCTGGGCTCCCATTGGCTGTCACATTCCCGCTTTGGGGCAGCAAGGCGGGAACCGATGCATGCTGGGAGTTGTAGTCCTTACAGTTATAGTATTACTAAAGCACACAAAATAAAAAAGGAGGATATGGTGCTCTGAATCCAGAAGTTACACTATTGCATCCTCTCTGGATATTCCTGATTCCTTGGCCATATGCAAAAGAAATAAGGCAATCCCATAACCTAATTAGTTCAGATAAATGACAGACGTGCAGAATGACTGTGCCCAAGCCAATACCGATGCCTAGGGATCAACTGCCAACAAAATCAGGAGTAGGGAAAGTGTGCGGAAGTGCTCAAACCCTGGTGTGCATATCTTTCAACATAACGTCTTGCTCACAATGAATAAATTCTCACAGGTTATGCCTTGTCTCTTTCTCTAACTTGGACATAAAGAAAACTCGGCCAGCTCTGTTGGGATATCTGGAGATTGTTCTAGAGAACTGTTATCAGAAGCAAGTCCCTCCTGAGAAAAACTCTCCACTTTATCACTCTTTATCACTTTTGGTTGGACTTTTATGCAGAATAGCGTTAACAACTTTCCTGGACCCTGTATTAATTTCTTAATAAATATTTTCTATATTTTAAAAAAAGAGAGCGACACCTTGCCTTGGCAAGGAAGGGAATTAAGAAAGGAGAAAATATTTCTGTCAGGACTTAAGATTCAGCCTACAATGCCAGGCAGTATCGAAAGGAACAGAGATAGGTTTTAGATCCAGATAGGGCAACCAGACTTCTTGCCCTAGGGCCGTGGTGGCGAACCTTTGGCACTCCAGATGTTATGGACTGCAATTCCCATCAGCCCCTGCCAGCATGTAGTCCATAACATCTGGAGTGCCAAAGGTTTGTCACCACTGCCCTAGGAAGAATGCCTACAATTAGCCTTGTTTTCCTTTTTGCTCTCTGAAACCGGAAGTGACATCAGGTAACTCTACAAATTGCCCCAAACTCTATTGTTTTACCACAGCATTTCTAGCAGGTTTTCCTGCAAATGATGTGGCTACCATAAGTTTTTCGCCTTTCCCTTGCCGTCAACCTTCCCATTGGTTGCTGGGCTCAGCCAGCCAGCCTTAGGTCCAGACATGAAGGGATATGATGAAGCTGCAGAGATGGCTGCCAGGAATCCCCAGAGGAAGACTGGTCAACATACTCTTGGCGGAAAGAATTTAGAACCACAATTCTCAAAATCAGAAGGGCTATTCTCTCAGCATATCCAAGGAAGTACCTGTTGAGCTCCTCGTGTCCTTAGAGTCTTGGGCAAACATCTCCATTTTCTCCAGCCAGGAAATGAGGTCAGGTTTGCAGACGCAAGATCCTTTTTTGAAAAGATATGGAACTCAAACTTATTACTTACATCTTTGTGGCTATCTACTTTAACAATCATCCATTTTTTTCAAGAAACTTAATAAGCTGCATTTGGGGGAGGGGGAAGAAAGAAAAGGAACAGAGGGGGATCTTTTTCAGAGACTTCTCAAGACGCCCACAAATAACTCAGGGCTTTCCTCTTTCTAGCCAAGTACTTCCTTACCCAAAGAGGCCACAGTCTCATAGTTCTCCAACATCACTTCCCTATAAAGATCCCTTTGGTCAAGATCCAGCAGATCCCATTCCTCCTCCGTGAAATATACAGCTATATCCTTAAAGGATATGGGGCCCTGAAAGAAGAGCATTTATTAACAAAACACACAGGTCCAAGAAGGGATTTTTTTTCCTTCTCATGCTTTAAGTGAGAAAGAGTAGACTTCCCAGCCTACCTTGTTTTGACGTCTTGCACCAGCTATACGTCTCCCTTGATAAAGAAAGGGAGCCTTGGTTCCTTTCTTTCTCATTTTCATGATTCAGTGCTTATGTAGAATGGTGGTGACTGGTTTTCACTTTTTTCTGAGAGGAAGACAAATGTGTTAGAAAGATTCCTCACTTCCTGTCACATTCCCCATTTAAATTTCCTCATCTGTGAGTAACAGGTTGCTGCAGGGCAACGGTTCATACAATCACCTTACAAATATGCCCACAAAGAATACCAGCTCACAAAAACTTTGTACAACCAAATTCAATATACCAGTTCTGTTCTCTTGCTGTAATTAACATAAAGCCTATTCACTCAGTATTTCGAACATCCGTTTTGTTTCTATCTCGCCTTTCTCTCCAATGGGGACCCAAAGCGGCTTACATCATTCTCGTGACCTTCATTTTATCCTCACAACGACTTTGTGAGGTAGGTTAAGCTGAGAGACAGTGATGGGGTCAAGGTCACCCAGATAGCTTCCGTGGCAGGAGTGGGAATCTTTTCAAATCTAGACTTTTTTGCTGCTTTGACAAGACGTAATCCCATTGCACTGTTTGATTTGCAAACCACATCAGTGCTAAGTTTCAAGAAGTTCAATAAACAGAAGATTGTTTGGAGTGCAATATATCTGCACAAAGAGCTAAATGTGAGGAGAGTGGGGCTAGCAATAAAAATGAAAGTGAAACCTTTTGAGCTGAATAGTGCACAAGTCTTGGGATCTTGGTATATAGCCTAAGGTTTTTCATATTATTCTCTTTGGAGAAAACCTATAATGGCAGCAGGCCATAAAAGAGACCCAGCTTGGAGATATTTTAATCAGGTTTCTCTGCTTAGGGGTAAGGCAAAATGCAATCACTCCATAAAGACAAGCAAGGCCTGGTGACCCAAATGGACAATATCGTGAGACGTGCTGTTTATGTAGAAAACCATGACTTAAATCTAGTCTTGATGACTTGTGATTTAAATCGTGAGTTATACCAATTTTGATTTAAATCACTTTCACACACACCCCGGTGTAAAATGCCATCAAGTCACAGCTGATTTATGGCAATCCCAATAAAGGGCTTCCAACGCAAGTGGGAAGCAGGGGTGGTTTGTCTGCCCTCTTCCTTGAGGATCTCCCTTTTAAGAACTGATCCTGCTGTCAGGATGGCTCTTTTCCGGCAATCGGGGAAGGGAAATCCAGCTGCTAATATCAGCGGCTATTCAGGCGCCAGCCCGTCTCCCCCCTCCCTTCTGGTCAGTTGGCTGATGGCAGGCAGGGCTACCATCCTCCTAGGTGTGAAGTGGTTCCTGCCTTTTGTGTTCACCTCTTCATATTATAATGTTTGTGTTCTTCTCTTTTGTTACTATGCTGCAGCCGTGGTGCCTAGGGCCCGGCCGGGGTGGGGGTGGGGGCGGCGGGGAGGGGTGTCAAGGGCATCAGGGATTAAAGTTCTAGCCTGCGCTCTGTCCCATAGAATCACCTATGCTCCAGTATGCTTTGGTTCCCTAATAAAGTCTACAGTTTGAAAACTACAGTTTTTTTATTCCCTCCCACTGGAGTCAGTGCTTTTTAAAATTAAAGACAATTTTTTGGATGTATTAATTCACACAATGGGATTTTACGATATAGCCCAATCTCATCAGACCCTTTCCCATAAAATGTTCCCATTTTCTCATTGAGAAAACTGAACAAGCACTCAAACTTTTTCACTTTATACCGACCTTCTAAGTGTGAAAAAAACAAACATTTTTTCTCAGTCTAAAAGAGAAAACATGGTAGTTCTTAGGAGGTTTTTTTCCCCATCAGTGGTCCCTAAAATGTTCCAACTTTTCGAACATAAAAATTGGGGGAGGGGGGGGGGGAGAAATCCTCAAGGAAACAAAAATCACCCCCCTGGTCTTCACACCTCTAGCCAAGCATTAGGATTCCATTGAAATTCACCAGGAATGAGCCAGAGCCCCAGGTCTACTCACTGAAATTAATCCAAAAGATGTTAAGAGAGTTTCTTTGTGTACTTATACTGCCAAGTGTGGTGTAGTGGTTAAGAGCAGTGGACTCTAATCTGGAGAACCGGGTTTAATTCCCCACTCCACCACATGAGTGGCAAACTCTTATCTGGTGAACTGGATTTGTTTCTCCACTCCTCCGCAAGAAGTTCGCTGGGTGACCCCTGGACCAGTTATAGTTCTCTCTCTCGGCCCCATCTTCTTCACACAGTGTCTGTTGTGATGAGAGGAAGGGAAGGAGTTTGTAAGCCGCTTTGAGACTTTGTACAGGAGAGAAAGGTGGGGTATAAATCCAAACTCTTCTCTTCATCATTTTATTAAGTTTCATAAATATACACGTATTACATGTACGTCTCACACACACACATACACACACACAGAGTATTCTCAGATTTTACAGCAGAAGTGAACAGCTGTCCACTAATGAATGATGTGTACATTTTTCCACACAAGCAATCTTTTGAACAGAGGTCTATAATTTCCGATTGATAGGTGACAGGAGAAAAGCGGGCAGTTATTTTGGAACTTTCAAGGCAAGTGGGAACATAAGAACATAAGAACAAGCCAGCTGGATCAGACCAGAGTCCATCTAGTCCAGCTCTCTGCTACTCGCAGTGGCCCACCAGGTGCCTTTGAGAGCTCACATGCAGGAGGTGAAAGCAAGGGCCTTCTGCTTCTGCTGCTCCCAAGCACCTGGTCTGCTAAGGCATTTGCAATCTGAGATCAAGGAGGATCAAGATTGGTAGCCATAGATCGACTTCTCCTCCATAAATCTGTCCAAGCCCCTTTTAAAGCTATTCAGGTTAGTGGCCATCACCACCTCCTGTGGCAGCATATTCCAAACACCAATCACACGTTGCGTGAAGAAGTGTTTAGCAGGGCTTAGTCTTTTAAGGCTAAGGCTGGCCCTACAGTCACTCACAACACTTGCGCACACATGCTCACTTTCCAGATCTCCTGCACACTTCACCAAACTGGATGTTCCAAAAGCCACTTGGGGACAATGAACTGATTCCAATAGGCTACAACTGAGATGCAGTTATGGGATGCTGGGAAACAGCTACACAAAACGGAAGTCGGCCGACTACGGGGGGGGGGGGGGGGGGGGAGAGATTAACAGCAGTCTCTGCTGCAAACAGAGCAAAAGGAAAACGCAGCAGCCCTAAGATTCACATTAACACCACAAATGCATTCATTGCGAAGCGCTGCAGAGGGGTCAGGCTGCAAAGATTTGCACCGTGCATGAAGACCCAAATATGGGATGAAAACCAAACTGCAAATGTTTTTGAGTGCTTTTTCCCAGGTTCTTTCAGCTCTGCTGGTGGAGTCCCTAATAATGTTTATTTATTATTAATTATATATTTTTAATTTATCGTTACAAATATGCCGTGCGGAATCACAGTGATATTCCCCAGAGGAGACAATACTTACGCGTAGAAACCGCGCAAAAAAGAAAGAAAGGAAAAGCCATGGGGAGAGAGAATCTGGTGCAGGTCAAACAAGACAGTTCAGACTGCAACGACGGGTCGGAAAGGAAGTCAAAACCAACCGGAGCGACCCATTTTTCTGTTCCGCGGAACCAGAGACACAGACACGTGGTTAGAGGCGGGGCTTTAGGTCAGTGGGGCGGAGTGAGAACAAAAATGCGGGGTGGATTTTTCTGGAACACCAGAGAACAGCAGGACTGCAAAAAATAGTGCAAAGTATTCAAGGCATTCCAGAACAATATTTTGGAACCCAGAATGCAGGAAATAGAGCGCCTTTATTAGCCCTTTCCAGGCCAAAATGCCCCCAGAACACCACGAAATGAGGTGGAATAGAAGTTAAAACAGGCTGGAAACAGGAATTAAACAAATAATAGACATTCGTGTCAAAGACACCCGAGAACAATTTTGATTAATAAACATGCTGAAATATGTTTTCTATTGACAAAAAGCCTCTAGAACATGCATCCTTTATTTTTAAAAAAGCAGTTAAACATATTATAACATCAAGAGTGGCTGTCTCAGGTTTTCCACATTTATACCCCCCCTTTCTCTCCTGTAAGGAGCCCCAAAGTGACTTACAAACTCCTTTCCCTTCCTAGCCTCGCAACAAACACCTTATGAAACAGGTGAGACTGAGAGAGTTCTGAAAGAACTGTGAATAGCCCAAGGTCACCCAGCAGGCTTCATATGGAGGAATGGGGAATCAAACCTGGTTATCCAGATTAGAGTCCACTACTCTTAACCACTACATACCAATGTACATAGCAAATACACTAGATAGCAATTCAACATTGGGACTCCCAGCAGGGTCTCTCTGAGGGCCCACTGCATCAAAACCAAAGTCTTACAGTAAAGATTTATTGTGACATAAATACTCACCATCATTTTAAGTGTGGCCCGACCATTAAGGGAGGCCTAGTAAATCTGCTTTGGCAATCAGTTATTGAAAGCCAGTTTATTGCAGCAATTGGACAAGGATCTGGAAGAACCAGGTGCAAATCCCCACTGTGTCATGGAAACCCCCTGGGCGACCAATGGGCCAGCTACACTTTCTCAGCCTCACCTACCCCCACCCCCACCCCCGATGATTATCACTGGTCAAAATGTAAAACCTACTAGAGGACAAAATCAGAATTAGATTAAGCACAGGTGTCAAACTCACGGTCCTCCAGATGTTATGGACTACAGTTCCCATCATCCCCTGCCAGCATGATTAAGATTCGTGATTTATTTCTGGTCCTGGTTCTGATCTCCGGTCTGTGTTGGATATGGCGCATGCATCTGTTTCTTTGTGCTCCCATGTCGGGGTTTTTTTAATGCCACCTGTTTGTATTTGGGTTTTAAACTTACGTATTTATGATGTTTTAAATGTTGTATATATTTATATTTATAGTATTTATTGTATGTTTATTGTGAGCTGCCTTGAGTCTTTGGAGATGTGGCGGGATATAAATGTAACAAATAAATCAATAAATTTATTAAAACGTTTATGCCTTGCCTTTTCTCTTGGTTCAAGGTAACTTACAATAATAACTAAAAATCTAAAACTTAACATGATAACAAGCCCCAAATATCTCCCCCATTAAAGACACCTGCTATTCAAACCCCCTCAATAGCCCAACAATCTGACAGGTCCAAATGTCTGCTCAGCCAAAAAACCTTGGGCTAGTCACTTAGCTGTGAGGATGAAATGGAGGAAAACATGAATCGTGTCAGTGGTGTGGTGGTGGGTGGTAGATGAGGGGTGAGGCCCCTTCTGCGCATGTAGAATAATGCACTTTCAATCTACTTTCAATGCATTTGCAGCTGTGCGGAATAGCAAAATCCACTTGCAAACAATTGTGAACGTGCATTATTTTGCATGTGCGGAAGGGGCCTAAGGCTCATTCCGCACATGCAGAATACTGGACTTTCAAACTGCTTTCAGTGTTCTTTGAAGCTGTGCGGAATGGCAAAATCCACTTGCAAAAAGTTGTGAAAGTGGTTTGAAAACGCATTCTTTTGCGTGTGCGGAAGGGGCCTAAGAGTCCACTCGGAGGATAGATGGGATTTGATAGTTGGAATGAGCAACTCTGCATGCCTGGGCACTGGGGGATGCTGTACCTTTGTAAGTTGTTATCTCTTGGGGATTGCTGCTCTCTCTTCATCTGGGCCTGGGGACTGCCCACTAACTTCCTCCTTCTTCTCCCTCAGTAGCCATTCATTCTCCTTGTGTCTTTCTAAGCACATGGACATGCCGTGATGGCTACTGTGGGCTCTGTGGCTACTTGCTACTGTGCATCTTTCCTACAGAAGCAATTCATACCTTGTGTAACCCAACTTAGAGTTTAAGAGGGATATTATCATTAATGGAAAAGGAGTTCAAGTCTCTGACAGTGTGTTTCCACCTTGTGACCCTTGCCACTCACCAGACTTACAACAAAAGAAACTTTAAATCTGTTCTCTGTTTCATAAACAATAATGTGCAGTACAACAATGAAATACGGCAAACCAATGCAGAAACAATAATCAACAGGTAATAGTTCTGGCCTGTTGTGCAAAACAGGCGAGCAGGGTCTCAGTCCTTTGCAATTTTCTCTCGCTGTGTCCTGTGGCACTGTTGATGGACTTGCAGCTTTGCTGAGCCTTCTTTCCTGGTTGTCGAGCCTTCAAGGGTAGCCCTGAAATATGCAAATATAGTCTTTGTAAGATTTTCTTTGCTACACTCAACACAAACTGGGCTGATCCAAAACGACTCCAACAGGTAGATCTCCGTTAGATGCATTAAAACTTCACCGGAATCCGCCAGGATCCAGGGAGTTCCAGTTTTTTACTGCCCTGGGGATTTCAGTCCTCTTTGTGAAATTAACTTGGTCAGGAAAACCCAAGGAGAGGTGGGATTCCCCCCCCCCCCCCATCCATTGTGTCCGGAATCAGGATGTGTGGGTGCGTTCGCAAAACAGTTAATGCTGAATAGAAGTCCATTGGCATTCAAAGTAGTGTGCGGCTCTGGGTGGTCGTGAAAACGTCAATCCACAATCGTGCCATAATAAATGTTATATTGTTCTTAGTAAAACACGAATCTTGCCCACACTCTTAAAATTCTCCTTCTCTAGCAGCAGTTCTGCTAAGCAAAGCAACTATCAGTTCATCGTAAGAGCAGAGATCTGGAGAATCATTTCCGGAAAAGGAAGTTCCCTGTCTGTGCTGGAAAGCAACAGAAACGAAAGTGAACTTTGCAACTCTCCCATCCTGCAGCCGAGGCAGCCATGGCGACTGGGGGTTCCGTCCAAGAGCTCTGCGACGAACTCACCTGTCCCGTCTGCCTGGAGTATTTTAAGAGCCCGGTGATGCTCACGGAGTGCGGGCACAATTTTTGCAGAGCCTGCCTGCCCCGGGGCTGGGGCGCGATCTCCTGCCCTGTGTGCAGAGGAGCAATTCAGCCAAGAAACCTCAAGCCCAATCGGCAGCTGGCAAATGTTGTCGAGATTGCCAAGAAACTCAGTCTTCAGGGCGGTAGGG
>NC_059427.1:14804682-14835604 GCF_021028975.2 Sphaerodactylus townsendi
GAGACGCCCAAATCCCTTTCCTGGTCTGTGACTGATAGCACTGACCCCTGTAGCGTGTATGTGAAGTTTGGATTTTTTGCCCCTATGTGCATCACTTTACATTTTGCTACATTGAACTGCATTTGCCATTTCTGAGCCCACTCACCTAATTTATCAAGGTCCACTTGGAGCTCTTCACAATCCTTTGTGGTTCTCACCACCCTACATAATTTGGTATCATCTGCAAACTTGGCCACCACGCTACCCACCCCTACTTCCAGGTCATTTATGAATAGGTTAAAGAGCACTGGTCCCAAAACGGATCCTTGGGGGACACCACTCCCGACATCTCTCCATTGTGAGAACTTCCCATTTACACCCACTCTTTGCTTCCTGTGTCTTAACCAGTTTTTAATCCATAGGAGGACTTCCCCTCTTATTCCTTCATTGCTGAGTTTTCTCAACAGTCTCTGGTGAGGAACTTTGTCAAAAGCCTTTTGGAAATCCAAGTAGACAATGTTCATTGGTTCCCCCTTATCCACATGCCTGTTTACACCCTCAAAGAACTCTAGTAAGTTTGTAAGACAGGATTTGCCTCTGCAAAAGCCATGCTGACTCTTTCTCAGCAGGTCTTGCTTTTCTACATGTTTAATAATTTTATCTTTAATGATAGATTCTACTAATTTACCAGGAACAGATGTCAAACTGACTGGCCTGTAATTTCCCGGGTCCCCCCTAGATCCTTTCTTAAAAATTGTTGTTCCCCCTGGGAAATCAGCCCCTTCTATTTCCTTCTTCTTCGTTATCAATCATCAGATGGCCAGTTTTTTTTAAGTTGTGTGCATTAATTTTAAAAAATTCAAATTGAATTAATTATACAAAATTCAAACTGAAAATGTTGTACAAAATTCAGGTATCCTATTACAGGACATGGGAAAACTATGACATCATAAGGAAATGGTCATGCCAAACATGCTAGAAAGATGGTGCCCACTTAATTAGATGCAGGAGTTTTTTTGTGTCTGTATCTGCACAGCTGGTGTGGACCTGGGTGGAAAGAGGGATTTGGAAACAGGAAGGGAAGCTAGCTGGAGCCCTTTGAGGTAGATTTTACTACCTCAGGCGCACAGAATGAGACAGGCACCTGTTTGCATCTAAAAGAAGTGTCTGGAAAGAGTAAGTATGTGTCTGGAAAGAGTAAGTATGGAAGAGTTTGATCATTGTTTTCTTGAAACATTTGAGGACCACTTTGGGGCACAGGTACCTCCAAAGTGAAATGGAAACACACAAAAATACCAGGACAGGCCAATGAAATACAAAACCACACATCATTCAGACAGATGATCAGAACTTCCAGGATTGGTGTGCTGAACCTGGTCCAAATTGCTCACAGGTTGAGTTTCCTCAGACGTTACAACAGAGGGATGACATCCATTAGGATCTGGAGTTGTGTTTCCTGTTGGAATGTTGAAGACAGTTAAATTAAGAAACAGCAGAAGAGGGAACTGATTCCAGAGTCAAAAAAACCCTCCCCTCATGGAATTACACTGGTTGTATTCAGACATAACAGAGATCCTGAAGTGTGTTCTTGGCAGGCACAAACCCAGATTGTCGCTGAACTCTTGCTTTTGCCCTGCTTCCCTCCTTTCTACTCATGTGCCAATTATCACCAAATGCTTTTCGCCTTGGGAAGCCTCAAGTTCAGTTACGGGTTCACCATGTCAGAACGCAGTCATCTAGGCAAACTGCAAGTTTGTTTTCTCCCAACTCCCAATATGGGGCTCCAACCCCTCTCCACAGTCCTATTTAAAACTGTGATGGAATAGTACTGTAAAACTAGCAAAGTCACATATGACTGTGAAAAGCATCTTTGCCTTTTGATCTCCTGGACGGAGGACAGGAAACTATGCAGAGGTGCTAGGATGAAACTTCAAAGGCCTAAATTACCTCGTGGCCTGAACAGAGTTTTCCTGAGAAGGGGAAAACAAAGGTTTGAGAATTCCATCTTGAGACCTGGTCAGAGAAGCATCTCTGGGCCATGGATTCCCGGAATGGGGACAAAAAACCAAAAGGGAGGTAATCAGCTAAGCAATCCCTTAACCGCAATCATGTTTTATTTCTTTTACGTTTTCATTTTTCAATAAAAAATGGGTGAGACCTCAAAGGTGGTTAGAGTTATTGGAGAAAAAAGACCCAGGTTTTACTGAAGCAACAATTAGCTCTCCAAAGGCACCACTTTCATGATATAGTAACAGCACCTGTGGTCTCAGAACCGATACTCCAAGGGACACACACCTATATGGAACTGCGGCGAGGCTTGCACCGTGATTCAATGGCGAAACCATCATAATAAAATCTACAAATAGGCACGAAAACGCTCTCTCATTTCTTACTTTCCCCACTTACTCCACAGTTATTCCATTTTATAGTTCCCGCAAGCCCCTGGGGCAAAAAATGCTTTTGAATGTGGTAGAGTACGAAACACTCCCCCCAACTATGAATTTGATCCTTCATTCGTGCCTCAAATTTACCTTTGTGCTGAAGAAGTCCAGATGCCACATTTTCTGGAGAAGCAAAGGTAACAGAAGGTGAGAAACAACATCATAATTCATGTAGCATGTGGTTGTATTATACCCCCCATTTTTTTGGTTTGAATTGTTAGATAAACATAATTAGATAAAAGCTGAAAGTACAATGGGGGTTATCCCTCTCCTCCTGACTTTCCCAACAAAGATTGAAACCTGTCTTCTAGTAATGTGAATACTTACAAAATGTGAAGTTACAGATCATTCATTCCGGTTGCGGGGTGGGAGGGAAGAGCAGAGTAAAAGGTGACATTTCAGGATGCAATCAAGAGTTATTGATTAAAAGAACATTCTACCACTGATTCAGTAGGATATCAATGAGTCTAAATTAGTAGGATGGTGGGAAGGGAGGGAGAGAGGACAGTATTCTAGTCGAATGACAAAAAGAGAGAAGTAGTTTCTGTTCATAACATTCACAGGCCTTTGCCACAGTTGATAACTGCTGATTGATTTTCTCGGCCTGCCTTTAATTCAAATTTAACCCAAGAATCATTTGCTCAAGTAAATATTCCACAACTGTTGTTATTAGAGATGAATAACTTGCTTTATCTGTCTCCTTCCCCTCCAAGAAAGAACAGAGGGCAGCAAGCAGAACACCCCCAATTAGGCACCCCCAATTAGATACATGGGGGGCGGTGGTGGGATTCATGGGTTTACTGCCACTTTGGCAGAACCAGTTGTTAAAATGGTGCTTGTAAACAACCAGTTGTTAAATTATTTGTATCCCACCACTGCATAAGGGACCTACAGGTTTCCTTTCAGAAACAGAAGCATGTCCGTTTTATCGAAGGAAGGAAGGAAGGAAGGAAGGAAGGAAGGAAGGAAGGAAGGAAGGAAGGAAGGAAGGAAGGAAGGAAGGAAGGAAGGAAGGAAGGAAGGAAGGAAGGAAGGAAGGAAGGAAGGAAGGAAGGAAGGAAGGAAGGAAGGAAGGAAGGAAGGAAGGAAGGAAGGAAGGAAGGAAGGAAGGAAGGAAGGAAGGAAGGAAGGAAGGAAGGAAGGAAGGAAGGAAGGAAGGAAGGGAATTAATGCTTGATTTTATGAAAACAAGAAGATGAAAGTTTTCACAGCAATCGGGGGAGGAGGAGGCATCGACTCATGGAGGCGGCATGGGCGAAGGGCAAAAATCCCAGCAGGCACACAGTTTTGCCCTCTGCGGCTCTGCCAGCTTCTGCCCTGACTTGTCAGGTAGTTACACTGTAGCTCAGGGACTTGAGCCTTTTAGGTTATGGAAGTCCATTAAACCCTATGGAGGGCTTTCTGGTGGCAGGGGGAGAGTTTTTTGGTTTTCCAGCCTCCCCACACTGCTGAAAAGCCCCCTGAAGGAGTCAGGGTGGCATGGCAGCGGTGCTGTCCCTGATTACCTGGGGCTGTGAACTGGGCTGCTGCCTCCTGGGGCACTTTTTCCTTAATCTTTACTTTAGGGCTTCACAAGCTTTGTAGATAACTAGGCTTTCCCCTGAAACCCTGGCCCCATGAAAAATGGAGCCTCATCTGTTATTTCTTGGGGGCAGAAAGCCAGGTGGCTTTTTCTTACTATCTGCTGCCAACCTTGGGGCATCTCAGCTCTGGGGACTGTTTTTGACAATTTCTGGGGAATGTGGATTTGTACAGAGGGGGATGACAAAAGTTAGGTTTGTCAGAACTGGCTTTGCTAAGCTTTGGTGCTCTGATGCTTATCAATAAACTCTACTGATCAATAATACAGAGTCCGCTTATTGGGATGAGGTTCGAGACCTCACACACACACATACACACACTTTTAATATATACAGACATTATATAATATAAAAGTCTGAGTTCCAGTTTCAGAAAAACAAGCTTATTTATGTGTGGCGGAGTGGGGGTGCCAGTGTCTACTGCTTACTGAAGCAGATTAAAGGACTTTTAACTGCACTAGATAAGGGGCCATACTCACAGCCTCCAGAAGAGTTATTTATATTGCCCAAATAGGCACTTTTGACAGATCTACTTTTATCAGACAAATGGCAACAGCAAAACGAAGTGAGCTAAAACGATCAGGAAGGAGGTTGTCATTAAAGAGAATGCCCTTCCCCTTTTTAGAAACTACAATGCTAGACTTTGAAGTACCAACAGTTAGACAAGAGTGACGGATTTAAAACACACGAAAATCCATAGAATGCAATTCAGGTTGAGCAAACCATTTTACTAGAGATCTAATTTCATATGTCCCCTGTTCAGCTGACATCCCGAGTGAGCCTTGCTTTAAGATCAAAGCAATACTCAAGAATAAAAAAACCTTGCAGGCAGTCTTCTTTACCTCTGAAAGACTTCATGGCACCCAGCAGAAATTTGTTGATCTCAACCAAACCACTTATCTTGCTCTGCAGCTCAGGAGAAAGGGATCCCCGAGGCTGAACTTTTTCCCGCTCTTCGTACCTGGAAGATAAATATGTGCACACATAAAACACCTGTTAACTCAGTATCCTTGTGAAGAAAAAGAAAGGAGGGTACAATCAGAAAGTCCAAAAACATAAGCAGGTCCGGAGAAGCAGAGAAAGACAGAAGTACTTGGGAAGAAAGGAATGAGAAAAGAGCTCCCAGCATCATAGAAAAGCATTCAGAAGACTGGTTTGGGGAAGGGAATTCAAATCTCTAGCGAGACAGCTGGTAATGTGAAAGATCTCTCCTTGAGACCCTGGAAGAGAGCTGAAACCAGTAGGCCTTACTGACCATGATACACCAAAGATCTGAATCGGTATAAGGCAACTTCATTTGCGAAGGAAAACCAAATCCTTCGGTTTACAGAAGTTGGTAGTAGAGTACAGTCAAGTCGCAGCTGACTTGCAATGACCCGTCAAGGGTTTTTCAAGGCAAGAGGTAACCATGCCATGGCGTGCTTCGGCAACCCTGGACTACCTTATTTATTGATTGATTGATTGATTGGTTTTATATACCGCCCTACCCCCGGAGGGCTCTGGGCGGTGCACAACATAATTTCCTCTTACAACCCATACAAACAAAACCCCATTAAATTAAAATTAAAACACAGCGATAAAATTAACAAAGATGACATCACGCAATAAACCCCAATTAAAACCCTCCCAGAGAGGGGGGAAGCAGGAGGAAAAAGGGAACTCCAAGCCGGAGGAATAAAAGGGCACCTTGGTGATCTCCCAGCCAAGAACTAACCAGAGCCAACCCCGCTTTGCTTCCAAGATCTAACATGATCAAGCTAGCCTGAGTCAGCCATAGGTTCACAGGCTTATTTCAGCCTTTGAGCAAAGAGTGAAAAATGTCGATACTATATGTTGAAAAGACAGGTCTCACAGTGCAAGTCGCGAAGAGAGAAAACACTCTCTTCTCCTTTAATATATAGAAATAATATATGAAAGAAATGTTGGAGATACTCACATGTGAATTTGTAAAGATAAATGAAGAACAGGGTCCTGGAAACAAAAAATTAGGGCTACAATACAGAAACTTCGAAAAGAATTGGAAGTGGGGTGCAATCCCCTTGAAAAGGAAGACCTATTTTTCCACATGCATTGTATTTTTAAAATGCATTGTTAATCATCGGAACTGCATATGATATTTTCATTTAGTGTGAACTGTCAACTTTGTGGTGAATAATATAAGTGATTCTATGCTGGTACAAAATGGATTTCCAAATGCTACAGTCTTCAGCAAATTACATAACATCAAACAATAATAATAAAAATCAGCAATTGAAACCAGGTGTCCTAGATAGACAAATTTTTAAAAAGGTTTCCAACACTGGAAAAATAAGGTGTCCCCCCCTCCCCTACCATCTCAAAAATGTACTAGTTGTTGGTCTGGACAATTTGGCCATTTGCCATATTTTTAATCAGCATTTAAACAGTTAAACTTTGTGCTTTCTGCCACTTCTCTGCTACTAGCAGCAGTTAAGTGTTGCAGTTTTCTGAGGGGAGATGCTGAAGCTGGGACCAAACTTTTAAATATAATTTTGGGAAGCCAGGATCTGAACTTTTAAACATAATTTGGCTCACAGAGAAATACGAGAAGTACTGGGCTGTTCTTTCTTTAATAAAATCACTGCATGGTTAATGTATACAGTGTGCAGCAGGAAGAAAAGAACCTTAGATCTGGTTAGAGTGTTGGAAAAGGATCTGGAAGACACAAGTTCAAATCCTCACTCTGCCATAGAAGCTTGAGTGATCTTGAGTCCGCCACCCACACTCAGCCTACCTCACAGGGCTCGTCTTCATTTTGTAGCAGGTATGGTGTTAGTTATTGGCAAACATATTTCTTCTCAACAAAGAACAGCTGATATTATTGGTAACTGACTACAACTGGAACCATTCATATATATATATATATATATAACGTGTGTGTGCATACGTGTGCATACTTAAACCATGCCTTTAAGTGAGGGTCATCAGAAATACCAAAGAATGTCCCCATTTTCATCTGTGACATGCTGGAGCCTACAGGGTCCTGTTTTCTCTCTTTAGGAGCCTAATTTGCTATCAACTATCACATGAGGTTAGTATCACAAACCACGAAGAGAAATGACAGGGTGCCACCAATAGCTCCCTCTGCTCACAGGGTTCACTTACGCCTGCAAGGTTCTTCCAATATTCTAGAGGGAGACAGGAAAAAAAAAAGAAAAGGAAAACAGTATTTAATATTTTGCCTCCCTCTTTGTTGTTTCACCCAGTGTCCACCTCTCATGCACCTCTACCAGAGAAAGCCCTAGGCCAGGGTTGTCAAACATGTGACACAGAGGTCAGATTGGCCCCCTGAGGGTGCTTATCTGGCCCACAAGCCAGCTGAGGCAAACCTCATCCCCCCACTCCTGATCTGGCCTGGTGAGCGCCCAAGGAAGCTAACCCCCCAAGTCATATTTATGTCATATCCGGTCCCAAATAACAAATGAGTTCGACACCCCTGCCCTAGGCCATCAACCCTTGTTTTAAAAATGAAACAGGGACCCTATTATCACCAGGAAATGCTTCTTTGGCCAACCCCCTAGGAACCACAGTCATTCATCTGGGACAAAGTGAGCGAAGGGTCTAACTCCCTCAACCCCAATGAACTGCATGACCCAAGATACACAGATGGCTGTGAACTCTCTTCCTATATCTTTGGCTAATAATTCCATCAGGTTAGAAAGAGGCGTGGCAGAGAGCTCAGCTTGTTTGGGAGAATCACTTGTGCTGGTCTCAGTAAGATCTGTCTCTTTAAGTGCTGTGTCCGAGATTAGAGGTTTTTCAGAGAGGTCTACGGGAGAGGAGGAGAGGCTGTTTGCTACCACATTCACCTGTGGTGCCGAATCATTTCCTAAAGCAGAATATCTGTTACTATGTGCAAAATCCTGCAGTAAGTCTTCTCTTTCTTCCAAAGGTTTATCGTTTTAAGAAGCAATCAATCTTGCTCTATTAGGAGTTCTTTTTGTTTTGGGGAGAAGGGGAGGAAAGGTAACTTTTTTTGCTTTCTTTTTCCCTCCCATTGCCACGCAGAGGAGTTAACTTTCAAGGGCCGATGAGTTTTGAAAGCTTTATCAGCATATGCACAAAGACAGTTTCTTGGTAAGGAAATTGTTAGGGCAGTAAATAAAGTCTATTAGACCCAAAGCCTGGTTCTGTGACTGTTTTCAAGCCTTAAAATTGAGAGACAATATTGAAGATAAAACAACCGGTAAAAATAATTTCCTCCTCTAGTAGTAGGCCTCCGTAAAATTATATTGAAATAATTGTAGAAAGCTTAGAGATTAAAATTGGCAGGGAGCCTGGAGCCCGGGAAAAACAGATAAAAACAGACAGAATAAAAGTGGAGGAGCTCACAAAACCACGTCTCTCTTCGGCGCCATCTTAGATCAACACCATGTGAACATGGACTGATGTGTCTTGCGGGTTTGCATTGGATGCGTTTTGCTGTATTGGTTTGTTTTGTAGCTGCGGTGTTCTTTTAACATGCCAAAAAAGGCTTTCTGTTCTCTTCCTATATCTCTCAACTGCCATCACTGGGGCCACTGCAGACAGGGGAGAGAAACTTCCTTGCAGGGTTGCTGTGAGGATAAAATAGAGGACAGCAGAGAGATATAAGGTGCTTTGGGTCTCCAGTTAGGAGGAAAATCAGGGATAAATGAAGTTAAATATATGAGGTCATATTTTGACAGATTTTGTAAACGGCCTCAAAGAAGAAGAAGAAGAGTTTGGATTTATATCCCCCCTTTCTCTCCTGTAGGAGACTCAAAGGGCTTACAATCTCCTTGCCCTTCCCCCCTCACAACAAACACCCTGTGAGGTAGGTGGGGCTGAGAGAGCTCCAAGAAGCTGTGACTAGCCCAAGGTCACCCAGCTGGCGTGTGTGGGAGTGTACAGGCTAATCTGAATTCCCCAGATAAGCCTCCACGGCTCAGGCGGCAGAGCTGGGAATCAAACCCGGTTCCTCCAGATTAGATATACGAGCTCGTAACCTCCTACGCCACTGCTGCTCCATTACACTCAAGGCCATGTGTAATATAAAGTGGTGTGGAAGGATACTCAAAATAACTGGAAGACGTAAAGGGAAAATTCATTTGGCAGAATCATGAATATAAAACCTGATTCTATCTCTTTCAGTTTAAAAAAAAACCCTTGTGTTTGGAATATTTCCCACCAAGGTAGTCCAGTTTCTCTCAGATGCCCTTGTACATACATGGCACAGTTTTCTTACCTCCAGGAGTTCATTCGCTGGCAGGTGGCTCACCTCTTCTACCTCATAGATGAGATCTTGAAGAGAGGATTGTTTCTTGGAGAGGGCAGAGATCTGCTCATTCTTTTTTATTTTAATCTCATTATATACTTCTGTTACCTGAGCCAGCAGCTGTCTTTCTTGACTTTCCAGAAACAACTGCATCCTTTTGAACTCATCCTTTGCCTTTTCCCATGCCACTGTTGTTCGCGTCTGAAACAAGAAGACAGAAAGGGGACAGAAACCTATGTCGGCAAATTTTCATTGTGATTTGTTGTTACCCTCAAGTGATCTCAGGGAAACATGTCAGGCTTCAAAAGGAGGGCCAAGATATCTATTTATTTCTTGCATTTTGATCTCACCCTCTCTCCAGGGAGTTTGAGGCAATGTACATAATTCTCCCCTCCCCCCACCCCTTTCCATTTAACTTTTGAACAACTCCATGAGATGAGCTAAGCTAGGAACACTTGACACAAGGTCACACACTGAACTTCATGGCTGAGGGAGAATTTGAACCCAGGTCTTCCTGATTCTAGCCAGACCACACTAGCTCTCTCTAGAAGTCCCCTCTGGCAGGCCAACTCATCTCCCCTATCTGTTCACAAAGAAGGAGCTTTTGTTTATATTCCTCCCTGGTAATGTTTGTCATTATACCCTGTTCCAAATAAAGATGATAGTAGAGTGTATATTCCTCCACCACAGAACAAAGCTTCTTTGTTGTAGAATGCTCCGCCTGGGTCCTAGTGCTTACCTGGCCCTGCTCCCCCCATCCATTTGAAAGTTAAAAATACATTTTGGCATAAATGCTCTTGTATCAAAGTGCCATGTTCAATAATGCACAAAATAATGGTTTTAACAAAGGCAGCGCATAAAAGTGAATTATAATTCTCATATCCATTCAGGACTATATTCTAATGAGAAGCATACACCTAACTGAAACTATCACCTTTTTGTGGAACAGAATATAGGTGAGGAAGAACAGAAATTTACTGCTCTCTTTCTCTAGGTGGCAGCGTGGATTCGTTACAATCATAGCAACAGGTCAGTCAAGAGCGGCAGCCATATTCCCTACTTGCCCTCTCGAGTAAGCTGGGAAGAAGGCAACAAAAGCATTACTCCTTTGCCGTCCCTCCTCTGACTCTGGCCATTGGGCACAGAATACCCAGAGAATGAGGGACAGCAGACAGGTGAGTCTGTTCCTAATTGGAGTAATTTAAAAAGGATATCGAAGAGGTAGAAAAAGTAAAGGAAGGGCAACGAGGATGATTGTAGGATTGGAGCACCTTCCTTATGAGGAGAGGTTGCAGCGTTTGGGACTCTTTAGTTTGGAGAGGAGACGTCTGAGGGGGGATATGATTGAAGTCTAGAACCAGGGGGCATTCATTGAAAATGCTGGGGGGAAGAATTAGGACTAATAAAAGGAAACACTTCTTCACACAACGTGTGATTGGTGTTTGGAATATGCTGCCACAGGAGGTGGTGATGGCTGCTAACCTGGATAGCTTTAAAAGGGACTTGGACAGATTTATGGAGGAGAAGTCGATTTATGGCTATGATTGAAATCTATAAAATTATGCATGGGCTAGAAAATGTCGACAGAGATAAATTTTTCTCTCTTTCTCACAATACTAGAACCAGGGGGCATACATTGAAAATGCTGGGGGGGAGAATTAGGACTAATAAAAGGAAACACTTCTTCACGCAACGTGTGATTGGTGTTTGGAATATGCTGCCACAGGAGGTGGTGATGGCTGCTAACTTGGATAGCTTTAAAAGGGACTTGGACAGATTTATGGAGGAGAAGTCGATTTATGGCTACCAATCTTGATCCTCCTTGATCTGAGGTTGCAAATGCCTTAGCAGACCAGGTGCTCAGGAGCAGCAGCAGCAGCAGCAGAAGGCCATTGCTTTCACCTCCTGCATGTGAGCTCCCAAAGGCACCTGGTGGGCCACTGCGAGTAGCAGAGTGCTGGACTAGATGGATCTGATCCAGCAGGCTCTTTCTTATGTTCTTAATTCCTATCCCCATTAGCGCAAACCAGGTGACATGAGAATCGTGGGTGAAGGATCACTGAGGCCCATCCCAGCCATATATCCCTGATGCCAGCCAGTGATATAATGAATCTGCAGAACATCAACATGTCAAACTTCTGAATGCCCCAGGAAGGCATTTCTTACTTTTCACCAAGTTGACCTCAACATTCAGCAGTCTCCTTAGAGGACTCTTGTCAAGGGTTTGCCTGTAGAACAACATTTTCTAAGGGGACGACCAATCCAAATGTCGCTTCTGAGAAGCAAGGCGGCTCTCGGCTGGTGACACTTGTGGCATTCTACATTTACACCCTACCCCAAACTGGATCCCATATTCGTTCACTTCGCAGAAAACAGCCACACTCACAAAGTAGCATAGAGTCTCTGATTCAAGGATTGTTCTATTAGACTGAACGTCGCTTTCCTCCTTCTTCAAATTGTCCAGACATTTCCGCATTAAAAGCTGAGGAGGAAACAAAAGGTTCGCTTAAGTTGCTTTTCACAGGTTTAATTTACACACCAGTGAATTTCTCTAAGAGAGGCTGCTTGAAGGACATGTCTACTGCTCACCCCACATACCAGTGCCCTTCCGGCATTTCACAGTATCCCATTTTAACTTATTTTATTTATTACAATGTGGTGGAGTCTCCTTCTTCGGAGGTTTTTAAAGAAAGGCTGGATGGCCATCTGACAGGAGCGCTTTGAATGCGCGTTCCTGCATTGCAGGGGGTTGGACTTGATGGCCCTTGGGGCCTCTTCCAACTGTACGATTCTGTGTGTTACTAAACCATCCTTCTTCAAGGATCAAGACAGCATACGTTGTTCTCTTCCATCCATTTTATTGTCACAATTAACAACCCTGTCAGGCAGGTTAGACTGAGAGAAAGAGGGAGCCTGTGGGATTTGCTTCATAGCCAAATGAGAACGTTTTAGTATACAAAGGCTGGACTATGTCAGGAATTTGCATTTGCTGTTTTATTGTGGATATTTTTGCTAAATTGGAGAATTGTATTGTATTTGGTTACTGACCGTAAATAAAGACGACGACGACTACTAAAACTACTACTACTATATCAGGATCACTTTCATGAATGCAACAAATGATCCAACAATGAAAATCTGGAGGGTGTGGCAGGAAACATTTAATTTTTTAAAAAAATACCTGCTGCTAGAGTACATGACAGCCAGTGTGGTACCATATACTAAGATCTGAGAAGGTCAGGTTCAAATGCCCACTTCAGGCCCTTTGGAGGGGGGATTTGATGGTATCACACTCCCACTGAGTTTCTTCCTAAATTGTATTTTCCACAGGTATTCTCTCCCCCACCCAAAAAAAATCTTCAGGAATTTCCTGACCTGGAGAGTGAATACAACAAGATAACCAGTTCTACCTATTCAGCATATGTGTCCTGCCTCTGCCCACCCGTGAAGACACACATTTTTTTGCAGGGGAGCAAGGGGGAGTCCCCACCCCTTCTTGGGTTTGCCAGGCTTGCATCACTCAGTGCTGCGGCTGAGAGGCATTGCCAGCGGCCGCCATCTGCCCTGAGTGCTAGGAGAAGGTTCAACCTCGCTGGCATCCCAACCGGCAGCTGAGCAGCTTTGTGGAGATCGCCTGGCAGTTCAGCCAGCAGCAGGAGGAGGCAGGAGGGGGGGAGTCCTGTGGAGTGCACTGGGAGCCCCTGAAGCTCTTCTGCAAGGACGCCGGGGTCCCCATCTGTGTGGTAGCCAAGGAGCGCTGTGACCATGCAGGGGTGCCCCTGGAGGAGGGTACCAGGTCAGGAGCTCCCCAGGAGTCACGGGAGCTACATTAGGCCAAAATACAATGAGTTGAGGCACAAAGGGAACTCTTTTCTGCTTACACAGGTAGGATTGCCTCCCTGCAGGTGGGTCAACCTTCAATCATAAAGGATGGGGTAGGAACGCTCAAAAGGTACAACAAGAGAAAACCACCTAACGGCTACTGATCACGTTTATTTTCTTGTTTTTCTTTTTATCAAGCTTCTTCACCTCCTCCCTAGACATATCAATAATAAGGACCATCAGCACATGAGAGCATTTCTTTAAAATACTGGTCCATTTATGGATGAACTGTTCATCTCCTAGAAAAAGGGCAGGTCTCTTTTGGATCCTTAACACCCCCAGCTAGCCTATTGTTTATGATATGAACATATAGTTTATAATGTTTTAAGCCATATATTTAATCACATAAAGTATATTACAGGTAATTTATAAAAGATCAGTAAGATGCTGTTAGTTAAGCAAAGAACTGTAATTTCATTAGTAGAGAGGCTTTGCTTAGAAGAAGGGGGGGGGGGAGATTTCTGCACTTTTCAGCAAAGTCCGATACACATGCTGTGGAATTTGGGTACGGCCTCTCACCAAAAAGATAAAAGAGACAAGGCGTACAGAAAAACACAGATAAGGGCAAAGTAAAACTGAGTTGATATAGCAACCAAGATCTCTGAACGGGGCAAAATAACATAAAAAATACACACCCAATTGTAGAAAACAAGGTGGGCTTTAGAAAAGAGTGACAATTCAAATGGCAATGTGTACGTATTCCAAATCTAGCCAATGGTCAAAAGACAAGGAGGGATGTTTGTAAGAGGGTATAAATTATGTTACACAAGCAACAGCCCCTTTGAACCTCCTCCCTGTTGCTAACAGAGGAGAGTTCCCTCTTCTGCGCAAAATTTAATAAAAACAATAAATCTCTGAACACTGAAGAAGCTTTTGGATAGTTATTTTTGTAACCGGTCAGAGCTTTTGCTCTGTAGACAGGGCCTTGCCCTGTGCCTATCATTTATAATATAATCCTTCAAAGTCTGTGCATGTAAATGAAAACTTATCCTCAGCCATTAGGTGCTTTTTCTCTTGTTTGACACTCCAGGTGGGACCTGGAAATGTGGCACAGATCAGTTCCCAGGGATAAAATCGCTGATTTGGAGTTTGAACTCTGGTGCGTTAGACCGCACTGAAGCTTTTCCCCAGTCTGGAGCCAATAAAAGCCGTGTATAAATAACTGCAAAACATATAATATTTTAATTTGGAGGTTTAAACTAAAGAAATGGGGAACAAATGGAGTTTCAGGTGGGGGAATGAAGACATTGGGCCCTCTGGCCCTTATACCACACTGAGAATCAAAGTGCAGAATAATGCATTTGCAATCCACTTCCACAATTGTTTGCAAGTGGATTTTGCTATTCCACACAGCCAAATCCAGCTGCAAAATGGATTGAAAGTGGATTGAAAGTGCATTACTCTGCATGTGCATTATTCTGCCTGAGGCTTCCCCCCCTTCCTGGAGCAGTATATAAATAACCCAAAACAAATTGAAGGTTTAAATTATATAGAGAAATGGGGAGGAACTGGAGTTTCAGGCGGTAAAACAAAGCTTATTGGGCTCTTCAATCCCAGTCGCCCCAGCAATAACTACCCCCATCCCCACGGCTCTCGATTCCCGTCCCCCCAAATAAAATGGGCAGCCCCTCCTCCAAAACAAGGGGACCCTACCTTGTAGTGGGCAGCCGATTCCGCCAGGGCCTGGTCGTGGTGCCGGTGCTCCTTGGAGGCGCAGCAAGCCTGGCAGAGGATGCTTTTCTCCTGCTTGCAGAAGTGGGCCCTTTGCGCGCGATCCTGGCCGGCTCCCTTCCGGCTCCTCTCGGCCTCCAGTTTCTGAAGCAGCTGCTGGGCGATCTCCACGAGGTCGGACAGGCTCCGGTTGCAGGTCAGGCGTCCCGGGTCGAAGGCTGCCCCGCAGTCCGGGCACACGGCCGGGGACAGCTGCTGGGCGCACGCCCGGCACAAGCTGTAGCCGCAGGCGAGCAGCACCGGGTCGGTGTAAAAGCGCGCGCAGATGTCGCAGGAGGCGCCCGCCCGGATCCTCTTCGCCAGCGGCTTCTCCATGGCTTTGGGGATCCGGGGTCCAAACCCGGCCTTGCCCTCCTGGAGATCGGCGGCTGCTGCGCCAAAACCAAAAGGCAGGATCGGACGCGCAGCAAGAGGAGAGGCAGGCGAGGGCTCTCCAAAATGGTTCAAAAATGCACGGCTGCAAGGAGGGACTTTGGGACTGCGGGCGGCGGTTGCGCCGCTTTCCAGCGGTCCTGATTGCGTTAGGATGGCGCGCAGGGACCCAATAAGATGTTGATTGCATTAGGGTGGCGCAACAAAGGACCCACGGCAGTTTTACCCAGGGGGATGCAAATGCAGGCGGGGGGAGGGAGGGAGGCTAGAGGACAGGCCCGCTGATTCAAGTTGCAAAGAAAAGGCTTCCTGGATCAGATTAACTCCTGAACGCCCTCTGCGCCCCTGTTTTACAATTCACATTCAAGTTTAGTGAACAGGATCTTAGACTTGCAGTGTTTTGCCACAGAAAGCAAGGGACTCTAGCAGGCAGGAGTCCTCAAAACAGAAGGCTGGGCGTTTGAAAATAGGGTAGGTTAGACACAAGGATTTCATAAGTACTGTGCTGTGTCGGACCCTATGGTATAATTTTGCATTATTTGCCATGTGGTATTAACACTTAAGCTTTGCTTCTGTTCCGTTTTTAGATTTCTAGTTGTTTCTACAACATAAGAAAGAGCCATCTGGATCAGACCAGAGTCCATCTGGTCCAGCACTCTGCTACTCTCAGTGGCCCACCAGGTGCCTTTGGGAGCTCACATGCAGGATGTGAAAGCAATGGCCTTCTGCTGCTCCCAAGCACCTGGTCTGCTAAGGCGGTCTGCTAAGGCGGTCTGCTAAGGCATTTGCAATCTCAGATCAAGGAGGATCAAGATTGGTAGCCATAGATCAACTTGTCCTCCATAAATCTGTCCAAGCCTGGGTTTTAGTATGCTGAATTAATGTTTGAAATGTTTGCTGCCTTGGAAACTGGAATCTGAAAATGTTTTAAATCATAATTATAATCACTGGTTGCAGATCAAACACATGTTAAAGGATCAGCCAGAGGGGCCACATTAAGAGCAAAGAAACCTCTTTGGCCCCTATGCTTTTTGTTTGACCCTCCAAGGTTGGGCATTTTATTAAACAGGATGCTGGACTAGGTGGGCCACTGATCTGATTCAGCAAAGCTCTTTGTATTTGTTTTATTTAGAAGATTTCTATGCTGCCTTTCCAGGGAATCTGCTTCAGGTTTTGTAGTGTTATGTTCACAAGACCTGCAGATACATGCTCAAGGACACAGTATAGAAGGGGGATTCACTTGGATGCCCAGAACCTCCATTTTGATAGTTTCCTCACACCCCAGGCCTCCCTCTTTCTGGCTTGAATATAACCTTGCCTCGCCTTGTCTTCTAACACAGTTATCCCAGTAATGTCTGTCTTTTCAGAATACATCATGTCATAGCACAAACTACGGTTCATCTATTGTGTTTTGGGTTTTTCCTTGGCTTTAACTTAACTCATATCTTTTTAAATGCAGAGGCTGTTTCCGCACGGGCAAAAAGAGCGACGCGATGACGTCGTAAATAGCGACGCATCCGCGAAAAAGCGTTCGCACAGACAGGCGGAGCTGCGTGCGTGCAGAGCCCCGCAGAAATGTGACAGTTCGCACAGAAGCGCTGCGGAAGCGGCGTCTCGCGACATCGCACCTGCGCACTCGCGAAGTTGCGCAGGCCCGACGTCACGCCCGCGCAGCAGCGCGATGGCTAACGTGACTACCCTGATGTCCTGGCCGTCCCCCATCTGTCAGCGCCTCCCCTCCCAGCTACTGTCCGTCCCAGTTCATGGTACCTGTGAGACCAGAGTGTGTGTGGGCAGCCACCATCTGCACAGGCGAAATGGATCTGGGAAAGGTGCCTGACCATGCAGGGAAATCACCAGGGACAAACAATTGTGTGTGGGGGGGGGAAGATGACCCAGCTCGGCCGTCTGGCAGTCGCCATTTTTGTGGACGGCTCCGTGGCGGCGGTTCGCACGAGTGCGGCGTCGATGCATCACATGGGGAAAAAGAACGCTTTAAAGCGTTTTTTGAATACGGCGTCTTCGCGCCGGTTTAGCGTTTTCGCGACTGCGCACCTCCGCCGCTGCGCGTGCGAACGCTCTCGCTATGGCGCTTCTTTTTCCGTTGCCACGACGTCATATTTCGCCCGTGCGGAAAGGGCCAGAGATTAAAAAACAGGATTGAATTAGGGTAATCATACTTGGCGCCCTAAGACTTCATTACCCCTCATGTGGAATTATTTTGGCCAATACTGATCCCAAGATACACTTCTCAACACTAAGCATTTTCCTCAATTCTCCATATTTTACAATTAGCTGTTTGACTAGAATCCAATTTTAATAGATTGAAGTGTTTAGGTGCTTTACTTATATCTTTTTAGCCTGCCTTTATAATTTTAAAATATCTATCTACATTGATAGGGAGGGGGTAGAGACACTGTGGTTGGGTTGCCAATTCTGGCTTTGGACATTCCTGGAGATGTGGTGTCTGGGGAAAGCGGTGTTTGGGGAGGAAACTCAGCAAGTATATGCTGTTACTCTACTATTATTTTTTATTATTATTATTTATTCGATTTATTGGACCGCCCTACCCCCGAAGGGCTCAGGACAGTGGTTCTCAACCTTCCCAATGCCGCAACCTTTTAATACAGCTCCTCATGTTGTGGTGACCCCCAGCCCTAACATTTATCCATTTTACAGATAGAGAACACTGATGCAGAGAGTCTTAGGCGACCCCTGTGAAAGGGTCATTCGACTCCCAGGTTGAGAACCACTGCTCTAGGACTTCCATTTCTTTTGTACTCTATGGTCATATACCATAGACTATGCCACATGAAGCTGCCATTTCCTCCAGGGAAAGTGACCTCTGTAGTTGTAATTCCAGGCAAGGACGTAGGTAAGGGGGGGTGTTTCCCCATTACATGTCCAAAGCTCAGCCCCCAAATTGGTGGGTTTTTTGTATTTTAAAGTGTTTTTTCAGTTTTTGGCCTGCAGGGGGCGCAGTTTTTAGACTAGCAGCACCAAAATTTCAGGGATTGTTTGGGAGATTTTCCTGATGATACCACAAAGCTTTTGTGAGGTTTGGTTCAGGGGGTCCAAAGTTATGGATTCCCAAAGGGGTTGCCCATCCCCCATTGTTTTCAATGGGAGCTAATAGGAGATGGGGGCTACACCTTTGAGGGTCCATAACTTTGGACCCCCTGAACCAAACTTCACCAAACCTGGATGGTATCATCAGGAGAGTCTCCTAAAGATACCCTGAAAGTTTGGTGCTGCTAGCTTAACAATTGCACCCCTGACAGCAGGCACCCCCCCAAATTTCCCCAGATTCTCCTTTTAAATCCACCCCCTTCGGCATGGATTTAAAGGGAGAATGTGAGGTCCCCAGTTTAAACATTGAAAGTGATGCTGTTTCAGGGTGGGGGATAATCCACCCCCAAACAGCATCACTTTCAATGTTGTTTTAACTGGGGACCCCAGATTCTCCCTTTAAGGTGGATTTAAAAGGAGAATCTGGGCTCCCTAGTTTAAACACCATTGAAAGTGATGCTGTTTGGGGGTGGATTCCAGCATCACAGTGGCTGCCCATGGGGGGGGACTCAGATTTTGCACCGAGCTCCATTTCCCCTAGCTACGCCTCTGCCCGGAGGGGAGGGCAGAAGGGGCTGCTGGCTGCCGGCTGGGAGCCCAGCCAGTGGGGGGGGGGGCTGGGGAGTCTGCCGTCCCCAGCCTTGGAGAGCTGCTTTTATAAGCGCTACGGCCGGGGCGGGCCTTTGGGAGGCATGGCCACGCCCCCAGGGGCGAGTGCGGGTGGCCCCCCAAACCCACCCCATTAAAAATCTATACCTACGTCACTGATTCCAGGAAAACTCCAAACCCCATTTTGAAGTTGGTAACCTTACATTACTGTAGAGTTATCAAGCGTTAAACCCTGAAGAGGAAGACCTAGGTTCCAATTTCTACTATGAATCTCCAGGGGTGACCTTTGGCCAGTCACCTCTGCCCAACCTCCATTTCCCCTTTAAATGTGAAATTTATTTAGAAGTTTCATGCTCCCCAACAATTTATCCTCATCTTCTCCTTCCACAACAAGCAAGGTGAACATTCTTCCAAGGCTTGCTACAGCTCTAATAAAGCAGATTTATACCCTTGATTAGTTAATGTGGACTCCAAACATTACAGATGATGGAACACGAATAGTTTTGCTTTCATCGGGAATGGCCAGACTGTCTGGGTTTTTTTAAAAGCTGCCTCTAAAAAAAAACAGCTGCAGAATTTTTTGAATTGTTTTTGAGGGGAGACCAATGTACATAGCCTTAGCTATTGCATAGCCTTAACTATTACTGTGGCATGGATCCAGGATCAGCTGTGCCAGCACACCCATCTCTGTGTGACCTGTCTGAAGATGCCAATCATAAATGCAGGTGAAATCATAGAAGCAAAAACTACTAGTCCATGGCCACACAGCACGGAAAACCAACAACAGTTAACTAAGGTTCCATGTTTGTGGCAGGCATCACTCATCAGAAAATAAAGCTAAGCTTTTGAAAATTGGCCAGCAACATCAGGACAATCATGAGTTTTGCAGTATCCAAAAATTAAGGGAAATGTATCACCATAGTCCAGATTACTGGAGAACAGTTCCCCCTCCTCAGTGCTATGTTCAAAGAAACTTACCCTTAGCCATGATCCGGAAATTGAAGCTCGTGCAAAATGCGGCAGCCAGGTTGCTGGCGGGAACATCTATTAGGGACCGGATTACTCCGGTCCTGTACCAACTACACTGGCTGCCGATCGAGTACCGGGTCATGTTTAAGGTTCTGGTTTTGACCTTTAAAGCTATTCGTGGCCTTGGACCAGCATACCTACGGGACCGTCTCTCCCTATATCGCCCTGCTAGGCCCCTCCGCTCCTCGGAGGCGGACCTTCTGGTGATCCCTGGCCCCAAAGTGATCCGGCTGGCCTCCACAAGGGCCAGGGCTTTTACGGCCCTGGCCCCTACCTGGTGGAACAGGCTCCCAAGTGAGATCAGGGCCCTGCGGGACATACAGAGTTTCCGCAGGGCCTGTAAAACGGACCTGTTCCGCCAGGCATTTGGCCAGCCGGGATAACATCTCACTTCTGTGGAAAAAACTGGCCTCCTGTGGGGGGTAGGAATGGGGAAGGGGAAACAATTTTAATCGCCATCTCAACTTTGAATTTTATAATTTGTATATGGTTTTAACTGGGATTGGGGGTGAATTGGATTTTAATTGTTTATATGAATGATGGACACCGCCCTGAGCCCTTCGGGGAAGGGCGGTATAGACATTTAATAAAATTAATTTTAAAAAATAAAAATAATTAAAACTAAAATTGCATTGCTGAAGACTGTTGTTGGATTTCTGGGATGTATGGCTGCGATCTGGTAGTTTTAGCTCCTAACATTTTTACCAGCATCTTACAAGGTATATCACAATAACATGTGTTTCTCTCCACACTGTGCCACAGAGAGAAACAGATTTTACCATGACATACATACCTCTGAAGATGCAGGAGAAACATTAGGAGTTAAAACCACCAAACCATGGCCACTCAGCCAAAACTGTCTGGAGGAAGCAAAACTCATCAGCAACTATAACCAGGTGTTCCACGGTGGGAAAACAAACAAATGAAATCCAGTAAACATGTAACAAAGTGAATATTGGATCATCAGAATTGAGAAAAGAATTCATTCTAACATCAAAATCCCATAAAAAATAGGTTGGGCATATTTTTGATGTCAGCAAGGATGTTGCCCTACAGAGTGTAGATGGGAGGGTCTAATATAATCACTGGAAAGACCTGTATCAAACAGACTGAAAACCCATCAGACTTTATCAAATTTGTTTCTCTGTGATAAGGATTTATTTAGAACCTAGTGTTCCAATGGAACAAGAGGCATTTAGGCTGCAAGGTAACGTAGGCTGTCAGTAAAAGCATACTTCTATCAAATTGCTATATAAAAATAGTGCATTTGTTTACAACAATAATTTTATTTATATCCTGCCCTCCCCCAGCAATATTAATAGTCTACCTTTCTCATGGTAGATCATGCAGTTCGAAACAATACAATAGCACAGTATAAGAAAAAATAAATAGTGCAATAAGGTTGGATTAAAAGTTAGAAAGCAATGTATGCAAAACCCACTCAAGGTATGACAGCCAAAACAAGCAAGAAATTAGATTACAAAATCTAGAAAACAATGCAGCAAAAGCCAAGATAATGCATACAATCAACTTAAACTGTGCCGCTCACAAATCTTCAATCTGTAGGATATTCTGCCCTGACCTGGATAGCCCCAAATTAGCCTGATCTCATCAGATCTCAAAATCTACGCAGGGCCCAGCCGGTTAGTATTTGGATGGAAGACCTCCAAGGCATACCAATGTCATGACACAGAGGCAGGCACTGGCAAACCTCTTCTGAATGTCTCTTGCCTTGAAAACCCTGCAGAGTTGCAATGTCAGCTGTGACTTCACGGCAAAAAAAAGGAGGTATTCTAGTACTATGTAAACTACTGACCTACTGTTGATTTAACCACAGCAGAGCTAAGTCACTTCCCGGTTGTGGTTTGTAAACATAGAAAACGAAACCATCACTTAACTTGCTTGCTTCTCTTCCGTATGTTGAGGCCACCATGGCAGCTAAGGGTCCTGTTGAAGAGCTCTGTGAGGAACTCACCTGCTCCATCTGCTTGGAGTATTTCAAGGATCCCTTCACGATTGCTGAGTGTGGTCACAATTTCTGCCGGGACTGCCTGACTCAGAGCTGGAAAAAGGCACTCACCAGAGTTTCTTGCCCTCAGTGTCGAAGGCTAGTCCAACCAGGGAGGTTCTGGAGAAATCGGCAGCTGGCAAATGTTGTAGAAATAGCCAGGAAACTCAGTCTTCAGGGGGGAAATGAACCAGAAATAAAGAGGGTGGAAGGCAAGGGCAAAATCTGCAAGAAACACCAAGAGCCCTTCAAACTCTTCTGCCAGGAGGACCAAATGCTCATCTGTGTGGTCTGTGACAGATCCAAGGAGCACAAAAGCCATGACGTGATTTCTTTGGAGGAAGCATTCCTAGAGTACAAGGTAGGAAATTAATCAATTTCCTCTGACAAGCAATAGCTCTTCTCACTTGTTGTCTGTAGATTTATCCCGTGCTCCAGCTAAGAAAGCCAGTGATTAATCTTTACAGTGGTGTAAGCAGCAGGTACCCCATACTCTCTTCAAAGTATGTTATCTAAACAACTATAAAATGCAGAGTAAAAGCTGAATCTATATACAACTGCCCCATGATCCACCATCAAATCCCAGATCAATTCTGTCTCTGTGGACTTCATCCGAAATATTATAGAGCCCATGTTTTGTCGTGTTGCTGTGATGTAGAAACATGGATCTGACGCATGGATCCTTATGATTTGTAAACTTCATAAGGATCCATGTGTTCCGAAGTTCACTATTATCTCAAAGAGCACATAAATGTTCATGAGCTACAGTTTAAAAACCACAGATCCAGTGTTTCATGGAATAAACATATCCCACTCAAGGACACATTTAGTGGTGTAATTAAATGGCTACTGTGTTTTTACTAATGAATTCCTTAGAATTGCCTTTTAAGAGTTTTCTTCATATTTTGATTGCATAGAAGTACTTCATATCTATATATGCATTTTGAATTCCCATATTTATGGCCTTTTCCAAAGAAGATTGTTTTCAGGCGGGAAATAAACTGTTTCCTTTGTGCAGTTCCACACTGTTTTTCCTTCTTTTGGTTCTGAAAATATTTCCAAGTAGCTTTTTCTTTGTCGTTTTTGCAACCCCTTTTTCAAAATGTATTCAGGCTATACATTTACGAGCTGGCTTCCCTCACTGTGCAATCATATTGTGGGGACGGACCAGAACGTCTATAAATTGTATTTGATTAAGGAATATGGAATTCATATGAACCAAAGATATGAAGAATCAAAATGGGATCTCTGTATAAGACACCAGCAAGCCTGCATGTTTAACAGGTCAAAAGGCATGTTATAAGCTTGCAGTGATTATGCAGGCAAGCAAAGATAACATCTTTAAGATCTTGTCACTAAAGGCCAACGTGACAGAAGAAATATGCATTTATAACTTTGTTTTTGGGTTAGAACTAGCTACATGAATGTGATTAGTTAAATTAAAAAGTGTTTTTCTATATATTGTTAAATGAACACAGAAATGATAATGAGAGATTCACATTTATTTGTATTTCACTATAATTCTATTGTGTTAGAATCAATAATTGTATAATCTTTTAAAGGTAAAATCATTTTAAGAAGGGAAGTTTTATGATCTAAAAGTATGTAGATTCAGACCTGCATGCCCTGAGGAAATATCTCTCTGAAGGAGCAAACTTAGAAAACAGGTTTTTCTTGCAAACAGAGGCTAGTTTTATTGCAGCCCTTTGCATATGGGCAGACAGAGAGGGCCACGAGCTAACAGCATGCAGCGTTTGAATAACAGAAGGAATGTAACATGTAGAATAAAGGCTGTCTTAATGTGACAACGAGACAGATCTATCCAATGGGATTTTAAGGTTCATGCTTATAGCACGTGAAAGAGGTATGGATTATGTACGTGGTTATGGGGATGAACTGTGACGTCTGTATTTTTGTATCTATAAAGACTAAGGTCTTTCGTATGGTGGGTGTGTCTCTCATTTGAGAGCACCCAGAAGGGGTTCACCTTCTGTAACTTTCTATATTCTGTTAAGTAAAAACTGTCTGTTTGTTTCTGGTGTCAGATGTCTTTTGCTTTTTTGGGAATTTGTTTCTAACATATCTTTTCTCAAAACAGCTGAGCAGGCCGGACTTGAGTTCTGGCCTCACAATATATAATTCCAGTTGCCATTTTCCACGACTTGTGTCATTGGCCAACTTTTCCCTCAACACCATTTGTTTGCATCTCTAACCTCACTCCTCTGCCTCTTTTCATCATTTCATGTATGTGTTTTCTCATTTTTCTTGTTTGGTTGAATTAACGAAGCATCAATTAAATGAAGCTGCAGAGTATCAAAGCAACGAATCAATAAAGATTGTTTCAATAAATAAGCAAAAACATTTTTTTAAAATCCTTACAGTGACTATAAAATGTTTGGAGGAATTGAGTGTAGACAAACCCCAAGGTAAAGTAGAGGGGAATTAAAAATTTTCTGGAAACGTTCTAGGTGACTTGTATGTATTGTATGTAGTTTGTTGGATCAATAAAGTTAAATTAGTTAAATGTCTGCACCTTTCTCTGTTCTTTTTGGGTAGGGGTGTCAAGCCTAAACCATGTCTATATATACATGTCTATATATAAGACCATGTCTATATATAAGACTAAAAGATGACTGGTGCCATGGTCTGGGGATATGCTTACACACAAGGATGTAGGTAAGGGGGGGTTCTCGGGTTCAGACCCCCCCATTCATGTCCGAAGCTCCACCCACCCGTTTGTGGGTTTTAAAAACGTTTTTAGTGTTTTTTGGTTTTTGGCCTGCAGGGGGCGCATTGTTTGGACTAGCAGCACCAAACTTTCAGGGATTGTTTGGGGGACTCTCTCAATGATACTACCCAGGTTGGGTGAGGTTTGGTTCAGGGGGTCCAAAGTTATGGACTCCCAAAGGGGGTGCCCCCATCCTCCATTGTTTCCAATGTGAGCCAATAGAAGATGGGGGATACACGTTTGAGGGTCCATAACTTTGGACACCCTGAACCGAACTTCACCAAACCTGGCAGGTATAATCAGGAGAGACTCTTACTGATACCACCTAGGTTTTGTGAGGTTTGGTCCAAGGGGTCCAAAGTTATGGACTCCCAAAGGGAGTGCCCCATCCCACATTGTTTCCAATGGGAGCTAATAGGAGATGGGGCTACACCTTTGAGGGTCCATAACTTTGGACCCCCTGAACCAAACTTCTCCTAACCCTAACCCTGGGTGGTATCATTAGGAGAGTCTCCTAAAGATACCCTAAATTTTTGGTGCTGCTAGCTTAACAATTGCACCCCTGACAGCAGGCACCCCCCAAATTTCCCCAGATGCTCCTTTTAAATCCACCCCCTTCGGCATGGATTTAAAGGGAGAATATGAGGTCCTCAGTTTAGAAGAAGAAGAGTTTGGATTTATATCCTCCCTTTCTCTCCTGCAGGAGACTCAAAGGAGCTTACAATCTCGACCTTCCCCCCTCACAACAAACACCCTGTGAGGTGGGTGGGGCTGAGAGAGCTACGAAAAGCTGTGACTAGCCCAAGATCACCCTGCTGGCGTGTATGGAAGTGCACAGGCTAATCTGAATTCCCCAGATAAGCCTCCACAGCTCAGGCGGCAGAGCAGGGAATCAAACCCAGTTGCTCCAGATTAGAATGCACCTGCTCTTAACCACGACGCCACATTGAAAGTGATGCTGTTTCAGGGTGGGTGATAATCCACCCCCAAACAGCATCGCTTTCAATGTTGTTTAACTGGGGACCCCAGATTTTCCCTTTAAGGTGGATTTAAAAGGAGAATTTGGGCTCTCTAGTTAAAACACCATTGAAAGTGATGCTGTTTGGGGGTGGATTCCAGCATCGCAGTGGCTGCCGGGGGGGGGGGGGGGGGACCGGACGGGACGGGACGCAAAACTCAGATTTTGCACAGGGCTCCATTTTCCCTCTATGCCTCTGGCCAGAGGGAAGGGCAGAAGGAACTGCCAGCTGCCGGCTGGAAGCCCACCTGATGGGGGGCAGGGCAGGGGAGTCTGCCGTCCCCGGCCTTGGAGAGCTTCTTTTATAAGCGCTAGGCTGGGGGCGGGGCTTGGGGAGGCGTGGCCATTCCCTAGGGGTGGGGGCAGGTTTGGCCCCACCCCCAAACCCCCTCCATAAAAAATCTATACCTATGGCCCTGCTTACACATGTAGATCTTGAGACAAGTATTTCCAGGTGGCTAGCAATCTTTGCATTGCTTCATGGTGTACCTGCCTCTATCCTGGGGCATCGTTCACCACACCACCCATCTGTTTTGTTTTCACTTTAGGATAAATTTAATGCCCATATCAAGATTCTAAGGGAGGAGAAAGCAGAAGTTCTGGCCCAGAAAAGAGGCATAATGTGGGAAAGCCAAGACCTTCTTGTAAGTATTGTTATTACTGGAAAGTGAACAAAAACTCAAACCAATGGGTGACAATTGAGTATAAAGTGCAGATGAAAGAAAACTAGAGGGCCGCAATTGGTAACACCTGGAGAATGTTCCTGCCCTGGATGGTCAGGGCAGCCTTATTTCATCAGATTTCAGAAACTAAACTTGAGTGGGAGACCACCAAGGAATACCAGTGTCGCTGTGCAGAGGCAGGCAATGTTAAACCACCTCTGAAGTCGTCACGGGCGACACAATGAAGAGACGAGACGCAGCGATATCATCCGGTGGAGAGAAGCCAGCAGCAGGCTAATCTGCCGAACTGGTGTCCCTGGCACCTTTTATTAGGGTTTTGGGAAGGCGGGAGAGCGGGAGAATATTGTGCAATACATGAGTCATGGGGGCTGCGTACGTGCGGGAGGAAACGCTCCTGTCCGGGCCTAATCCATACCAGGGGGTATGAACCTTTTGTCCCTTTGTCCAGGACATCTTGTGACCCGTGAGTCACAGGGGTCTTGTGATCGGTGAGTCTGCTTGCCCAGAGGGCAACAGATGGCGCAGGCATCCCTGTGCACTGTCTGAGACCCTACTAGGTTCGCTGGCTCACCCCAACACACCTCAATATATCTCTCGTGCTTAAAAAATGCCTTGGTGTTACTATAAGTTGATTGTGACTTGATGGCACTTTCTACCACCAGAAAGTGTTCCTGGAAGGTCATTTTGAGCTTGAGCCCTCAAGCAACTCTTTCCATGCTGAATGCTGAGGGGACCTCAGTAAAAAGCAAGAAATGTGTTTTCCTGTCGAATCCTCATCCTCCTAAAAAAAAAAACCCTGACTCTATTCCTGACTTTGGCCTGTATCCCTCATTTTCATCTTCTGGCTACAGGAGCAAACTAAATCAAACAGCAAGAAGATAGCAGCTGAGTTCAGAAAACTGCACGAGTTTCTGGAAGAACAAGAGAAACTTCTCCTGGGCCAGATGGAATATCTAGAAAACGAGATAACAAGAAAAACAGATGAGCATCTGGCCATACTTTCCAGCAAACTGTTCTGCCTTGAAAGTCTCATCCAGGACATAGAGGAGAAGCAGCAGCAGCCAGCAGTTGAACTCCTGCAGGTAGGAGTGTGGCAGGAACAGCCAGTGTTCTCTTTTTCGCATTTAAGATGAAAGATATCAAGGTAATTGCAGCTCTTGCTAGCAGATGCCCACCTGGTCAGTAGGTGGAAACTGGGGTCAAATGGGCAGATGGTAACCATCCTAGGGAGAATTTTTTTCAAGAAAAATAAGGCCACTTTTACTTACAGGAAATTCTGACCATAGAGTTCCTGCCCTTTGTCATTTCCATGTAGTTCTAATAATCGCCAGGAACTCCCTGATCAGAATTTCTTGTTAGTAAAAGAGGCCTTGCACGTCTTTTTAATTTTTTCTCCCCACATGCACAACCCTCCCCTGGCAACCCTGTTTCCAGTTGAACACTCGCTCTACAACTAGGGTTGCCAGGTCCCTCCTGGCAAACTGCAAGAGATTGTGGGAGGCTGGTACAGGGGCTGGTGATCAGCACATGTGCTATGACCTCACTTCCAGTGTAATACAGAAGTGCTGGCATCACAGTGGGGGAACAATCTCGTTTTTCCTCAAAACTCTATGGTTTCCATCAAGTTTTGGGGAAGTGACAGAGTGTCCCTCCCATGTGTGTTGCCAGTGCTTCTGCAACAAGCCAGAAGTGATGTCATCATGTGCACCAATTCCCTCCTGCCTAGCTGAGTGACAGTGGGCAGAAGCAAGAACAGTGAGACTAACCACCATTAGCAGGCAACTGGGAGCCTTATGCCATGCCTTTGGGTGTCTCTTTTCCAGTACATGGGTACCCAGTGAGCTCCCAAGGCATGGTGTTTGTCATTTCAGCTTGTATGCATAGGGGCATCCAAAAGAAACCAGTATACTCTTCTTGACATTAATTGCTCTTAACATGGGGTCTCTATTTAAGGGTGAAGGAGTATTTTGCTGTTTTTTCTTTGCTGTTCAGGAGTTGCCTCCCAGTTAGACTCTTTAGCCTTTATCCTCCCTTTGCTTCACCTTAAATTTTGGAATTTTTTTTTAATAAACAAGAATTTGTGGCATCTTAAAGAGTTTTTTTTTGTGCTAGCTAGTCACAGCTGACTTACGGCAACTCCATAGTTCAGAGTTGGCTTGCTATTGCCTGACTCTCCGTCACAACCCTGGTAGTCCTTGGAAAGTCCCCATCCAATCACTAACCAGGGCTCACCTTTCCTAGGCCGTGGCTTAGACTTTGCTTAGGCAGAATAATGCACATTCAATCCACTTTCACAATTGTTTGAAAGTGGATTTTGCTATTCCGCACATTAAAATCCAGCTTCAAAGTGGATTGAAAGTGCATTATTCTGAACGTGCAGAAGGAGCCTTAGCTTCTGAGATCTGACAAGATCAGGGCAGCCTGCGGATAACCAGGCTTAAAAGACTAAGAAGTTATCGTCACAGACACTTTTCCAGACTCGAGCCTGCTTTGTCTGAGGAGGGCCTCATCAGGCAGACATTACATATATGAGATTATGAGACATAAAGTTGTAAAACACAAAGGTGATAGGCCCATGAAATGCAGGAACTGCAGGATGAAATGTAGTTAAGTAAAATTATGATACAATTGAGAAAAGTACAGAAACCATTCACCTTAGCAGTAATTGGTGATGACAGGATTCCCTTAGTTTTGTTAGTCTGCCCAAGGAGGTCAAACTACATACATCTACTTCACAAAATCTCATGCTGAAATAAAATCATGTCAGTCTTTAAGGTGTTACAAGACCTTAAGGGCCTGTTATATCTCATCTCTGCTTTAATAGTTGGGATATACATTTTCCTGTCTTGTACCTAAATGGCTCCATTTTTGTCCTGATGTCATAAATTGATGAAAATTTGCTTCAGAATTTCCATAGAGATATCAGAATTGGGGACATCATTTTCTGATGAAAATTGGCACACCTCTCCTGGAGACATATCTACAGATGGCCCATGGCAGCCACTGAGTTCTTTCTTCTTTTCCCTGTCTTCCTTGCAGGATGTCCGAAGCACCTTGCACAGGTGAGTGAATCCCACTCATTTCCCCTTGTACTTCTGGGAAAGGTCTTAATAGGATGTATGGGGAGCCATTCTAGGCAAGAGAATGTAAGACTCCAGACCCTCCAACATTGCAAAGATGAAAACAGATGTTCTTTATCTTTTTGGTAATACCTTCTCACCCCCAGGAAAACTGCCTCAACACTGCTTCCTCCTGTCTGCTACTGAAGTTAAGTGCTTGCTTCTGACATCTTTCTTATGGTTTTTGTTTAATAGTTTATTTTAAAAAAAACACAAAAAGGACTATCTCACAGGTTCTTACAGCTCCCTGGTGGTTCTTGCTGAGATAAAAAGCAGCAACTATACTCAGACTTACTTCTGAAGAAATACATCAAATCATGGGGGTATTCCAAAGATTTTTCTTTGTGAGATTGGTGGGTGCTACATTTCATTCATGATATAAGGCTCAAATATGTTTTACTTTTTTGGGGGGGAGGGGGTGGCGGTGGCCAAAAATGACCTTTTGATAGTAAAGGTTGCCAACCCCTGCCTTAGCACAGTGATTTCACATAATGTATCATTTCTCAGTAGGCACTGGGTAAGGAGATCCAGGCTATTTATTTGTTATAAGAGCATGCAGTTTGACACCTCTGTTTTCATCTCCCACTGTAAGGGAACTTATCCTTTGACAAAAACTTTAATCCCTCTCTGCCTTCTGATTTGCTGGTATTTCTTTCCTATTGTTTCTCTCCTCCATTCAGGAATTCTGGGTTGGATACATAGGGTATTAACAGTGTTTTTGTCAGCCAGGTATGAGGAGAAACAGAAGGTTGGGGATCTAGTGGCTTTTCCTCCAGAGCTGAAGCAGAGGATCTGGGATGTCCGTGGTATAAGCCACTTTCTGGAGGTTGTCAAAGGTACTAAGAATTGAACTAATGACACTGGTGGGACCCACCTAATCCCCTCTCTTTGGGAGCTACGATAGAAAAGGAAAAGGCTGCAGTTAATGCCAAACAGGCGACCTTAAGTGGAGGAAGAGCCAATGAATGGCAGCCTGAGTATTATAGCCAGAGGAAGGGAGATCTATGAGAAAATCACAATTACAATTTGAGTAGATAAGGAGGGGATTCACCCCTTAAAAACTGTAATATAGAAAAGTCAGGCATGGGGGGGTAGGTGCTGAAAGGGATCATGAGGGTGTCTAGTGGTGGACATCCTGGAGAGTTACATTTTGTAGATTCATCATCCAAGTGATTGCTTCAGGCACCAAATCAGCCCTTGTGGCTCCCCCCAACAGCAGCTTTCCTGTTTTATCTATGCATGGTGAGGTCTAAAGGGATGCTTTCTGCTGTTTGCCTTACATGGAAGATTTTTGTCAGTCACCAGCAGAAAAGGCACATATGTCTCTACTGCTTCCTGCCTGGGATCCATCTAAAGTAGGCTCTAGTGCCATGGTGGCGAACCTTTGGCACTCCAGATGTTATGGACTACAATTCCCATT
>NC_059427.1:14835703-14852358 GCF_021028975.2 Sphaerodactylus townsendi
AGAGGCAGACCATCAGGAGGCTTAGCAACATTTACATCTCAAGGAATTGCCTCAACTGAACTTGATGTGTGGGAACCAATTGCACAGGCGATCACAATTCTGTACAATAACAAAAGCTTTATCCTAGTGAATGTCTACCTCCCCCCAAGAAATGGGTCAGTAGCTAATGACAGTGATTGGAGAAGACTGTCAAATTTTATAGGTGACTTAGAAGCCAAGCATCCCCAGTCAGAGTTAGTAGTGGCGGGGGATTTTAACGCCAGGGTAGGAAACGATCCCATCCAATTATGTTCCCAAGAAGATATAGATCAAGAACTCCTTCAGCTACACTTTACACCATATGCAAGGAGATCTAAGGATCTAAATTCCAACTCAAATGGGCTCCATTTAGCCAAATTGGCCCTCCTACACAACAAAATCTGGCTAAACGGACTGACTAAGTTTCCAAATGCAGGCGAATTTACTTTCATCTCTTCCCATGGGTGCAGCGTTATAGACTATATACTCGTGTCTCCACACTTGTTAGCCATTCTCCAAGCCTTTAGGATAGGGGATTCTATGATTAGCGATCACCTTCCACTCATCCTCTCCCTCGCAGAGACCTCTACTGCCAAAATTTCAAACTATAAGGCAATTAACACAACTCCCATAATAAGATGGTCAACCCAAACATGCAATAAAACCAAGGAAGCACTAAGCAACACCACCTGCAAGTTTCTAGGCTCCTCAGTAGTTATTGCAGATAATGTTAGCAGCAGTATAGGAAATTATGAAAAACTTGTTTCATATTTGGTGTCCCTTTTAGGGGAACAAAGAGGGAAGGGAAATCTCAAAGGCAGAGACTGGTTTGACGCTGAGTGCAAATATTTGAATCAACAGATTCGGATCACATACAATAGATTTAGGGCCTCCAAGGCCAAATTCCCGCCTCCTGAATTGTTTAGTCTCAAACAGACTCTATGCAACCACATCAAAATAAAACGTCAAGAGTCAATAAGGCGCAACTGGGAGCAACTACTATATGCCACCCTATCCAATAACACAAAACAATTCTGGCAATTAACAAATAGGGGCATGTGTCAAAATCTCCCAATAGCTGCCGACATCACTCCTTCATTATGGCAGAAACACTACTCTGGAATTTTTTACTCCGACCAAGAGATTGACCGAAGCTCTAGCATGAGCCCAGCCGAGGATTTGCCTGAATGGGCCCCAGTTAACAGGCGAGAGGTTATTGAATTAATTCACCAACTAAAGTCTGGGAAAGCAGCTGGCCCTGATATCATTGTAGCAGAGATGTTAAAAACTGACCCAGACTGGTGGGCTCCAGTGCTTGCCTCATTATTTACATATATCAACAAATCTTTAATGATTCCCAAGGACTGGTTAAAGGCGATCATTGTACCCCTCTATAAAAAAGGAGACCCCCAGTGTCCCTCTAATTATAGGCCGATCAGCCTTTTATCTATCGTAGGCAAATTGTATGCTAACTATCTACTGAAAAAATTAAAGAGCTGGACAGACAAACATCAGCTACTCGGCCCAGAACAAATCGGGTTTCGGGCAGGTAACTCTATTCTAGATCACTGTCTAATTCTCCAACATCTTGCAAGCAAATACGTAGGCACAAGAAAAAGCAAGCTTTATGCTGCTTTTCTGGATTTGAAGGGTGCCTTTGATTCGGTAGATAGGGAACTTTTATGGCATAAATTAAAAACCCTAAACATGGAACAGAGACTTTTAGCTCTAATTAAAGCGTTCCACACGAATACAACTTGCCAAATAAGAACTTCAAGAGATGGCATGTTAACAGAATCAATTATGGTTAACAAAGGGGTTAAACAAGGTTGCCCACTGGCACCCAGTCTATTTTGCCTATTTCTCAATGACTTCCCTGCAACCTTAACTAAAATTGATGGCCATCCGCCACGCTTAGGTTCGCTGCATATATCCACCCTGCTTTATGCAGACGACGCTGTTCTCTTGTCATATTCCCAAGTAGGCTTAAAACGCCTACTAAACTGCAGTGCAGAATACTGTCATGTAAATAAGCTGACGCTTAACTATGACAAGTCCAAAGTCATGATCTTTGCAAAATCTAGGTGTAAATGTAGCTGGAAAGTGAACAACCATGTCCTAGAGCAAGTAAGTCAGTTTAGATATCTAGGGCTCCTATTCAGTTACAACCTATCTTGGGTCCCTCACAGCAAACAAGCAGAGAACAAAGCTAGGGTGAATGCTGCAGCGATTCTCCGATTTTTCTACTCTAAAGGACACCAATTTGTCCCCGCTGCACTGAAAATCTTCAATGCAAAGATAATCCCTCAACTATTATATGGAGCCCCAATATGGTTCCCCGAAATTAAATCACCTTATGAGTCAGTACAGGGATACTTTTTGCGAAGAATTTTAGGGTCACCAAGGTGTGTCCCATATGACACCCTATGCAGAGAAACTGGACAAAATAGTATGGAACTGATGGCATGGACAAGAGTACTTAAGTACTGGACCCAAATTCATTTTGAGCCCAGACCCAATAGTTTTATACATCAACTCTTATCAGAATCTACATCTGTGAAATGGTTGGCTGACATAGATAAGAAACTTAACAACATGGGCTTAACAGCTGACCAGTTCCAAACTATGTCTGCCATCAGAATTCATAATGAAATTAAATCTGTTTTAGTTGAACGAGAGAAACTGAGAATGTTGCAGGAGGGGGGAAAAAGCTGCTCCCCACAGGCCTTGGGAATTGTCCGATCAGATTACTGTGCCAACTATCTGTACATTCTGTGCAACCCCAAACAACGCAGAGTGTACACTTTGGCTCGTTTTAATGCTCTACCTAACGCTATGACTCTTGGCAGGTATAATAACACTCCATATGAGAACAGGTTATGTCAATGTAACATGGCCGTTGTTGAGACGGTTCAACATGTACTATTGGAGTGTCCAATATACGAGTCTATACGCTCCATGTACATCTGTCCATTGGTAGAGAGCTCAAACGCTGTCAGGTTACCATCTGTGATGAACTTTCTACTCAATGGGTCCTGTGATCTTGTATGTGATAATGTTGCAAGTTTTTTGAGGCACTATTTGGTCAGGCGCAATCATTGTCTACATAGTAGTAATGGTTAATTAATTTATATGTGTGCGGTTTACAAGGCGTGGTTGTGAACGTTTAACATTGTTTTAATGTATTTAATGTATTTAATGTTTTAATGCATTTTAATGTTTTAATGTCTCAGTTAGTAGATAAATGCCTCTTTTCTACTTTTCTACTAACTCTGTAGTTTATAATGCCAATAAAGGCTTTGGAATTGGAATTGGGATGTTCATGGACTACAATTCCCATCAGCCCCCACCAGCATGGCCAAGGGGTAGGGCTCATGGGAATTGTAGTCTATGAACATCTGGAGGGCCATAGTTTGAAGACCCCTGTCTTAGATAAACCTTTGTTGTTCATCACCATTCATGTCTGGTCTGTCAAGTCAAATATCTAAGGTGATATCCTCACCGGCGATTAATCCTGGGATAGTTACCCGAAATATTCAGGCTCCCTTGAGATCTCCTCACAGCTGAACCGTGGAACACAGATCAGCACCCTTTCGGGCGCCCCCCCCCTTATCACGGGATTTTCCTGAACATGCTTGTATATGCACCTTTTTGAAAAAACACACTAATGGGAGCTAACAGGAGATGGGGGCTACACATGTGAGGGTCCATAACTTTGGCCCCCATGAACCAAACTTCACCAAACCTGGGTGGAATCATCAGGAGAGTCTCCTACTGATACCACCCATGTTTGGTGAAGTTTGTTCTAGGGGGTCCCAAAGGGGGTGCCCCATCCCCCATTGTTTCCAATGGGAGCTAAGAGGAGATGGGGGCTACACATGTGAGGGTCCATAACTTTTGCTTCCATGAACCAAACTTCACCAAACCTGGCAGTGGCGTAACTAGGCAAACTGGAGCCCTGGGCAAAACCTGAGTTTGATGCCCCCCAGGCATGTGCCCAATGCAACGCGCACCCCCCCCCCTTGTAGCTACGCCCAGTGGCATATTTAGGCAAACTGGAGTTTGGCACCCCCCATGGGCAGCTGCCCTCCCCCACTGTGACCAAGCAATGATTTTTACACCAGGTTGTTTCAAAGTCACCATCACATTATAGAACATGCCCCAACTCACAAATCTGAGCACAGCAATAAGCCATGCCACACAGCAGAAATAATTTTTGAAAACATTTTCAAAATGCTTTCAAAATGTTTTATTACTGCTATGAAAACATTTTATGGTGTAGTATCCAGTACCCCCAATTGGGGGAAACAGCATCACTTTCAATGTTACAAAGGAGAATCTGGGCTCCCTAGTTTAAACAAGTGATGCTGGAATCCACCCCCAAACAGCATCATTTTCAATGGTGTTTAAACTAGGGAGCCCAGATTCTCCTTTTAAATCCACCTTAAAGGGAGAATCTGGGGTTCCCAGTTTAAACAACATTGGAAGTGATGCTATTTTGGGGTTGATTCTCCCCCACCCTGAAACAGCATCTTGCAATGTTTAAACTGGGGACCTCAGATTCTCCCTTTAAATCCATGTCAAAGGAGGGGGGATTTAAAAGGAAAATCTGGGGAAATTTGGGAGGTGCCTGCTGGCAGGGGTGCAATTGTTAAGCTAGCAGCACCAAACTTTCAGTGTATCTTTAGGAGACTCCCCTAATGATACCACCCAGGTTTGGTGAAGTTTGGTTCAGGGGGTCCAAAGTTATGGACCCTCAAAAGTATAGCTCCCATCTTCTGTTAGCTCCCATTGGAAACAATGGATGATGGGGCACCCCCTTTGGGAGTCCATAGCTTTGGACCCCCTGGACCAAACTTCACAAAACCTGGGTGGTATCAGTAAAAGATTCTCCTGATGATACCTCCCAGGTTTGGTGAAGTTTGGTTCAGGGGGTCCAAAGTTATCGACCCTCAAAGGTGGAGCTTCATCTCCTATTAGCTCCCATTGGAAACAATGGGGGATGGGGCACCCCCTTTGGGAGTCCATAACTTTGGACTCCCTGAGCCAAACCTCACCAAACCTGGTGGTATCATTAGGGGAGTCTCCTAAAGATACCCTGAAAGTTTGGTGTTGCTAGCCTAAGAACTGCGCCCTCTGCAGGCCAAAAATGGAAAAACACTGAAAATACAAAAAATCCCACAAACAAACCTGCGCCCCCCCCACAGGGCTGCGCCCAGGGCAACTGCCCACTTTGCCCAATGGGAGGAACGCCTCTGAAACCTGGGCAGTATCATCAGGAGAGTCTCCTACTGATACCACCCAGGTTTGGTGAAGTTTGTTCTTGGGGGTCCCAAAGGGGGTGCCCCATCCCCCATTGTTTCCAATGGGAGCTAATAGGAGATGGGGGCTACACATGTGAGGGTCCATAACTTTGGCCCCCATGAACCAAACTTCACCAAACCTGGGTGGTATCATCAGGAGGGTCTCCTACTGATACCACCCAGGTTTGGTGAAGTTTGTTCTTGGGGGTCCCAAAGGGGGGTGCCCCATCCCCCATTGTTTCCAATGGGAGCTAATAGGAGATGGGGGCTACACATGTGAGGGTCCATAACTTTGGCCCCCATGAACCAAACTTCACCAAACCTGGGTGGTATCATCAGGAGGGTCTCCTACTGATACCACCCAGGTTTGGTGAAGTTTGTTCTAGGGGGTCCCAAAGGGGGTGCCCCATCCCCCATTGTTTCCAATGGGAGCTAATAGGAGATGGGGGCTACACATGTGAGGGTCCATAACTTTGGCCCCCATGAACCAAACTTCACCAAACCTGGGTGGTATCATCAGGAGGGTCTCCTACTGATACCACCCAGGTTTGGTGAAGTTTGTTCTAGGGGGTCCCAAAGGGGGGTGCCCCATCCCCCATTGTTTCCAATGGGAGCTAATAGGAGATGGGGGGCTACACATTTGAGGGTCCATAACTTTGGCCCCCATGAACCAAACTTCACCAAACCTGGGTGGTATCATCAGGAGGGTCTCCTACTGATACCACACAGGTTTTGTGAAATTTGGTCCCAAAGGGGTGCCCACATCCCCCACTGTTTCCAATGGGATCTAATAGGAGATGGCTGCTACACATTTGAGGGTCCATAACCTTGGCCCCCATGAACCAAACTTCACCAAACCTGGGTGGTATCATCAGGAGGGTCTCCTACTGATACCACCCAGGTTTGGTGAAGTTTGTTCTAGGGGGTCCCAAAGGGGGTGCCCCATCCCCCATTGTTTCCAATGGGAGCTAATAGGAGATGGGGGCTACACATGTGAGGGTCCATAACTTTTGCCCCCATGAACCAAACTTCACCAAACCTGGGTGGTATCATCAGGAGGGTCTCCTACTGATACCACCCAGGTTTGGTGAAGTTTGTTCTAGGGGGTCCCAAAGGGGGTGCCCCATCCCCCATTGTTTCCAATGGGAGCTAATAGGAGATGGGGGCTACACATGTGAGGGTCCATAACTTTTGCCCCCATGAACCAAACTTCACCAAACCTGGGTGGTATCATCAGGAGGGTCTCCTAAAGATACCCTGAAATTTAGGTGCTGCTAGCTTAACAATTGCACCCCTGACAGCAGGCGTCTCTCCCCCCCTCCAAGGGGCAGGCCTAGATGTCTTCACTAGAAACATGCTGCAGTGAGGATGTTGGAACCTGGATGAAAAGGTGCCGATTCTTTTGAAACTTGGTTGTATTTGGATTAAATTTTCAGTGGGAATTCGGCCTAAGAAAAAGTGACCCGGATGGGCCAAGCTAGCATGATTTCTTCGGATCTCGGAAGCTAAGTGGGGTCGATGCTGGCTAGCATTTGGATGGAAGACCTCCAAGGAACGCCAAGGTTGTGAGGCAAAGGAAGTCAATGGCAAACCATTAGGCATGGAGCCCTTCCCATGATGCTCCCCGCCCCGCAGTGTCTTTGTCTCGTTGCATTTCTTTGTTTACACACGAGGCAGGCCCCCCTGCCTGCTGCACGGCTTGCCTGCCCCCACTTCCGGGTCGCTCCCCCATCCAATGCAAGACTGCAAATTGTCATCTTTCCTTAGCCCTTTAAATGTAATACTAATATTCTTTATTAAGGAGCAGCAGTGGCGTAGTGGTTAAGAGCAGGTGCATTGTAATCTGGAGGAACCGGGTTTGATTCCTTGCTCTGCCACTTGAGCTGTGGAGGCTTATTATTATTAATATTATCTGGGGAACTAGATTAGCTTGTGCACTCCCACACACGTCAGCTGTATGACCTTGGGCTAGTCACAGTTCTTTGGAGCTCTCTCAGCCCCACCTACCTCACAGGGTGTTTGTTGTAAGGAGGGAAGGGAAAGGAGATTGTCAGCCCCTTTGAGTCTCCTACAGGAGAGAAAGGGGGATATAAATCCAAACTCTTCTTCTTATATCTATATTGTACAGGCTGCTATCATTCTTTTGGTTTTTTTTAGATAAATGCCAGCTGTCGATCGCTGCAAAGAGTGTGTGTGTGTGTGGGGGGGGGATGGGACGGTATTTTTTAACACATTAGACTAATTCTAGAACAATATTTAGATTTGGTCAGAAACCTTTGGGGTCTACAAATTTTGTTGGACATCGGGGCGGGGCTGAGTCTTTGAATTATGAATCTATGGAGAGGGGAGACTCCACCTGCCTCTAGTGACAGCCACATTAGTGACAGTTTAAAAAATTATGGGATGGTCATGATTCCATTAAGTCCGCCCTGTATCCCCCTCGCTCCTGCAGCAAACCGGTCACTGTGTGCCCTGTGGATCAGTCCAGAGTCCAGAGTTGACCCCTGTACAATTTGGAAACAGTTGACAATGTTTTGGACTTTGACAAGACTGTGACAAGACCGTGCATCTTGGAACCGGTGAGTCAGGGCAGGGGAACGTGGATTGCTCCCATAATTATCCCCCCTCCATCTGATATTCATCTGCCATTGGTCTCATTCAACAGTTACAGTGAAAACTATCGCAGTACCCCTCCCCAACTAGAACCAGCCTCATCCAACACCCCTCTGATATTATGTTCAGACCCCGGCCTCTCTCACATTCCATTCGTGCCTTTCGGGTCATCACCAAAGCCGAATGGCCTGTAGAGAAGGATTCCTTTTCCACCGATTCTTTACTAAATTCCCTACCTATTCATTTTCCTGAACTGTTGCAACTCCTGCTTGTTTCCACTGGGTTGAAACAGCCACAATTAAGCGGGTGGTGAAAATGTTATCCTTGACATAGGCCCTTTCCCCACTTACCTTAAGCCCCGTGCTACTCTCCTCAAGTACCGCAGGGTCCCCCGGCACTCCCCACTACAGGGGCGGCAACAACGCAGCTGCCCCGACGCTGCCACTCTCGCACTCCCTCAGCGCATGGCATCCCTGGCGTTCCTCGAAATGGCGCCTTTTGATGACCTCGTGCACAGCGCGGGGCTGTGGGGATGCCTGGGCGCGTGCCAGAGATGCCGCGTGCTGAGAGTAGCGCACAGCAAAGGGCAGCAAAGGTAAGTTGGGAAACGCCCATAAACGGCACAATCCCACCAGATCTCAGAAACTAACCCGGGTTGGTTCTGGTTAGTGCTTGGATGGGAGACAACCGAGGAAATTCTTGTCATGTAATGGCAAACCACCTGTGTTTGTCCCAAAACTACATAAGTTAGTAGGGTTATCACACCTGCAGAACAAAAAGCAAAAGCTTTTTAATAATAATAATAATAATAATAATAATAATAATAATAATAATAATAATAATAATAATTGGCAGAGGTTTACTACAAGTACAGCAAACGGTGGAAGAGGAGAAGCAGGTGTTGGCCGATTATATGAAGGAAAGTCAAGAAGAGGCATTAATTGAAGAACAGACATTTGCTGAAGACCCAGAAAACCAAACAAGAATACAGAAAAAATGTGATTAAAATGAGGACTGAAAGCTGGCACAACAAAGCTCTGCACGGCCAATTTCTGGAGAAAATCAAGGACAAGGTGGATAACGAAAAGACCTGGCTGTGGTTAACAATTGGAAGTCTGAAAAAGGAAACTGAATCCCTGATTTTAGCCAGCCAAGAGCAAGCCATTTGAACAAATTCGATCAAGGCCAAAATTGAAAAATCCTCAGATGATGCAAAGTGAAGATTGTGCAAAGAAGCTGATGAAACTGTAGATTATGTCCTCAGCTGCTGCAAAAAGATTGCCCAGATTGAGTACAAACAGAGACACAATTCAGCGGCCAAGATGATCCACTGGAATTTATGCAAGAATTACAACATAAGAACAGCTAAGAACTGGTGGGAACATTGTCCAGAGAAAGTAATGGAAAATGAGAATGTCAAGATCCTGTGGGACTTTCGAATCCAAACGGACAAAGTGTTGAAACACAATACACCAGACATCACCGTGCTCAAGGACAAGAAAGTGACCATCATCAACATAGCAGTCCCCAGTGACAGCAGGGTCATTGAAAAAGAACACGAGAAGGTCACTAGATACCACGATTTGAAAATCGAGCTTCAGCGTCTATGGCACAAACCAGCTGAGGTTGTCCCAGTGGTAATCGGCACGCTGGGCACCATCCCCCAAACACTAGGATAGCACTTGAAACATCTTTGAATTGACAAAATTAACATCTGTCAAATTTAGAAGGCAGCCCTGGTGGGATCCGCACAAATACTACACCGATACATTACAACTTCCTAGGCCTCTTGGTGAGGCTCGAATTGTAATGAAGGCCAACAACCAGCTAGAGAACTGGCAGCTGTGAAATCAACCAATAATAATAATAAAGATTTATATGGATTGCCAGAAATCTGCTGCAACTTGTTGATCTTTCCACCACCTCTAAGTATGTCTTATGCAGCAGTATTTTATAACTTCATGGGCTTTTTTCCCCTTGAAGACTTAGCTCTACATCAGCATTAAAACAGGGTTTGCCGCTGCACCTAAAACACTGAGATCTCAGGTTAAAAATCGCAATTGCTGATTATATATATATATATATATATATAATTGTATCATTTGAATTTTACAGTTTATAATAATTTCCTTCTTCATACATTTTCAAATGATACTTTCCCCCCCTTTCTCCCTCCGCCCATTACTTCTTCTTCATAGTTTTGTCACACAAACAGCAGTCAGTTCATTCTCTGTAGCCTCTTCTCCCATATTTCTTAACTGACTTGAGCTTCTTTCATCCAGTCCACGTATATTATCCATATCTTCAAAATTCCATTCTGTTTATCTTGCCACGTCTTATTTTTGGTTAGTATATCGAAAATATCAAGTGTTCCCAGATATTTTCTAGCCATTTCTGAAATGTCCATTTTTTCTTTTCTTTCCAGCCCAAGGCTATTGTTGCATGGGCTGCTTTAATCATTATTTTATACATATAACTATATTGTTTATCCCCCCTTCTGTCTTCCATTATACCCATGAACATTAAGTCATTATTTAAATCAATATTTATCTTCCCCAGTTTCTCGATAGTTCAAGACATTTCTTTTCTCGCTAATTTGTCCACAGCTGCAGGGCATGTTAAGATGGAACTGCATGTTGGGGAAAGGAGTGCTTTTTTGTGTGTGGCTAAAGTACCTGAAAGAGAACAGCAAAGGCTGTGCTCTCCCAGTGGCTGAATTGCCACATAAAGCAGGGCTGTCCCAGGGGAAACACTGCTTCCGTCCTTCATTCTGAGTGTAAGTTGTGTGCTAAAGCATCATGCAAATAGGTACACAGGAATCTGCCTCAGGTGATGGGCGCAACATCTAAGGCCTGTTAGAAGTGCTACTTGATCCTGCAGCAGATCCGTAGTCTCAGAAAAGAGAAAGCACCCCTTTCGTCCCCGGAACGGCAGTAGTCGGATGCCGATTGGTGCATATTTCAGAGAGCAGAAAGCAGAGGATGATTCGATGGCATGCCGCTACCTGCAACCTGTTTAAAAAGCAATTCAATGCAAATAAACCAGCTCTCTCTTACGAAACCCCGGCAACCTGTTTCCTCCAAAGCGTCAATCGATTTAAGCATGATTGCAGCAGGCTAAGCATTACACCTGGGAAGAGTCATTTCTACCTCCTCTCACTCACAAGAGGAAACAGCTCTTCTGAGGAGACGGCTCTTGCTGCAATATAAGCAACCCGGGTTTCTAGTGAAGAAAGTATGCCTCTTTCCTTCAGCGCTACCATGCTATTGCTGATGCAAATGTTATTCAGGCTTAATTGATCAATTAAAACAAGTGCTCTGGGCATCTGGAGAGCCTTCCTGGATCGGTTCAAAAATCCAGCGAGTCTCCTAGGCCTTTTCCACAAACACGGCTTCCCGTTACTTTTCCCTACGGCGAGTTCAGAAGCCGCAGCTCCGGCTGGGCCGCTGTCTTTCTCGCCAGCAGTCGTAGGATGGCCACACATATATCACAGATCGCTGAACCCAGGCAACGTTGCATTCTCACAAGAGCCAGATGTAACGTCTTTTCCCCTGCGCTATTACGAGGTCGGTTTGGGAAGTTACCCCTAGCAGATAGGGTATGCCCGCACTGTCCAACCCAAATTGAACTGTTAGAACACACTGTATGTTTTGGTCTGAAATATAATCTTTTGACAGAAGCCTTGTTATCATGGATCACATGTAAAATCCCCTCCAAAGCTTGTACTAAAAAATTACTTAACAGCAACAACTCTGAAATTCTAGGGCAGTGGTGGTGAATCTATGGCACTCAAGATGTTCATGGACTACAAATTCCCATCAACCCCTGCCAGCATGTAGTCCATGAACATCCAGAGTGCCATAGGTTTGCCACCACGGTACTAGGGAATACAGCCCGATATCTGCTGCTGGAGCTGTCACTTAGAAAATCCTAATGTGTGTTCTTAATTGTGACTTTGTTATGTTACGACTTGATATTTATGCCTAATAAAGGTTGAACTTGAACTAGACAGCAGTCTCTTTTTCAGAGCCGAATCAGAGCCGAATCAGAGCTGCTGCGGGCCATCCGAATATTTGGATTTCCTGCGGGAAGCGCTTAATGTCATCAGCGGCATAACTTTTTGTGTCTGCCGATGCCGCAGCGTTACTGGGACCCTTTAACAAAAAGAAACGGGGCAATATACCCGCACGATGAAAACCTGTGCAATGAAAATGCTTCGTACTGCTTTACGAAGCATTTTTAAATAAGGCGGGGAGACAACAATAAACCTTCACCGGAAACATGGACAGTCATGAGTCGCTGTCCTCTGCAAAGGCAAACTGAGCAGCGATTTCTGATTGATCCAGCTTTTCAAAGCAGACCAAACTCCACCATCAATATTATTTGGAGGGGCTGAAATTGAAAGATGATGCCTTCGCTGCCAGTGATGGGATCCAAAAATTTTAGTAACAGGTTCCCATGGTGGTGGGATTCAAACTGTGGCGTAGCGCCAATGGGGCTGGGCGGGGCATGACGGGGGTGTGGCCGGGCATTCCGGGGCGGGGCATTCCTGGGCGGGGCTGTGGCAAGGACGTAGCCACTGCGCTGGTCCTTGGGCGGGAAATGAATGCACGCAGGCGCAGGCTGCCACGCACGCCAGTGCACCTCCTGCTAGACTGCTTCAAGTTCTGCGCACTACTGCTGAGAGGAGGGGCGTAACTCAGGCAAAAATCACGTGGCAAAATCACCAATTAGTAACCCCCTCTCGGCACACACAAATAATTAGTAACCTACTCTCGGGAACCTGTGAGAACCTGCTGGATCCCACCTCTGTTCGCTGCTATGAAATAATTGAGCTCAACAAATGGGGAGGAGGGGGGATGGGGGCCTATCATCTGGCTGTGGCGCACCCACCCTGGGGGAGGGGGAGGAAGGAAGGGGCCCGGCATCTGGTAGGGGCCCACCCACCCAGGGGGGGAGGGATGGGAGAAGTAGGGGTGTTGACCTGGCATATAGTTGTGGCCCACTCATCCACCCTGGAGGGAAAGGCCCGTCATCTGGGGGTAGCCTACCCACAGCAAAATAACACAATTATGTATTTTTAAAAAATAAATTGGGAAAACCAAACATTTTACAATTGACGAACCCTTGGGGGGAAGGATAAGGACAGGGAAACAGAATTTGTATGATGTGATGGTGATGCTTGGGAATGACCAGAACAAAACAGCCTCCCTTGCTAACAATCCAGTGAGTGGAAATCGACCCCTCCCGAAAAACGTATCTGAAAACAAAAGGTTAATTCTTCACTATTACTTATTAACAAGAGGGCAGGTCAGCCGCTGTACAGTAACCCAACCAAGCGCTTCTGGCTTCGATCAGTAAACTCACCCCAAAATGTAACCCAAACAGAGCTTTATTAGAGAAAATTAGAAAGTGGTTTAAAAACAAAACAACGCAGCTTGGTGAAAGGATGCGCAAAACATAACAAACATAACAAAGTCATTAACATGGTGTGGTTGGTTCTTGAGACCTAAAGTTTCCAGAGCTTAGTATGAGTTTCCTTCTAGTAGCAAAGACGAGGAATGGGAAGAAAAAAGGGACCAGGCTATTGTATTGTCGAAGGCTTTCCTGGACAGACTCTGCCGGCAGTTGTGGGTTTTCTGGGCTGTGCGGCCCCAGTCTGGTAGTTTTTGCTCCTAACATTTGGTTAGGAATAAAAACTATCAGACCAGGGCCATGCAGCCCAGAAAACCCAAAGCAGCCAGACCGAATGACTCTTTGCGATTGCTACTCTTATGGAAAATGCTGGCTATAACCAACTGAACCCTCTTTCTCTCCTAAGAACTTAAGAACATAAGAACTAGCCTGCTGGATCAGACCAGAGTCCATCTAGTCCAGCACTCTGCTACTCGCAGTGGCCCACCAGGTGCCTTTGGGAGATCATGTGCAGGATGTGAAAGCAATGGCCTTCTGCTGCTGCTGCTCCTGAGCACCTGGTCTGCTAAGGCATTTGCAATCTGAGATCAAGGAGGATCAAGATTGGTAGCCATAGATCGACTTCTCCTCTATGAATCTGTCCAAGCCCTTTTTAAAGCTATCCAGGTTAGTGGCCATCACCACCTCCTGTGGCAGCATATTCCAAACACCAATCACACGTTGCGTGAAGAAACGTTTCCTTTTATTAGTCCTAATTCTTCCCCCCAGCATTTTCAATGTATGCCCCCTGGTTCTAGTATTGTGAGAAAGAGAGAAAAATTTCTCTCTGTCGGCATTTTCTACCCCATGCATAATGTTATAGACTTCAATCAAATCCCCCCTCAGACGTCTCCTCTCCAAACTAAAGAGTCCCTGTCCCATCCTGTCCAATAGCATGGTCTCACCTGGCCGATCCAACCATACATCTGTCAATCATGTCCTCCAGGTGATCCCTACTTTTTGTTTTTACCTTTTCGTATGTGGATTTTGCTGGATTTTTCACTACTGTGGGCATGGTGCTTAACTCCTCCCCCACACAGTTATTTAACTTTTGATATTTTCATGCAAACTTTGGGGGCTGCTGGAAGGGACATCCCCACCCTAGGTGGCCCTCCCCTTGTGGATTTTTTTGTAATGCCCTTGGTGGTGGGTCCGCCCATCCGCTTTAGATACCCACGATTAGATTTGTATCTGTTCTTCCGAGAAGGTTAGAGCAACATGCCTTCTCATGCAAAGTATGGCTGTTTTATTCTCAGATAACACTGTTAAGGCAGGTGATTTGCCTGAGGTCACAGAGTTAGCTTCATAACTTAGTGGGGATTTGGCCTCCCAGTTGTAGGGCGATGCTCTTGACTGCCATGCTAGTCTGGCTCTCAATTAGCCGGCTGCCGTTGGCTGTGCCCCTTTATCTGAGAACTTTCTCACACATTACAACTACTGGCCTTAGCAGGTCTGTTCATTTTTCAGACATCTACCCCAGGCGCTGCTGCTGCAGCAACTTAGCCAGTGTCCTGTGCAGACTTAAAGACTGACAAATTCGTTGCACCATCTGCCATTCCCCCCTTCTTTTTTCTCCCCCCTCAATAAACAAAAGCCAAGAGCAGCAGGAGATAGAGGCTCAGGTTTGGGTTCATTCATTGGCAGGCACCTATAGGCAAATTATTCTATGCATGTATACAGGAACAGTTTTTAGAATTATATTTTATGTTGTAGTGATTAATTTTGATGTACTGGATATTGGATCGGGATTTAAACTCTGTTTGTAAGCTGCCCTGAGTCCGTCTTCAGCTGGGAATTGGGCGAGGTAAGCAAAGCAAAGCAAAGCCTTTATTGGCATACATAGAACAACAGCAACAAAACACAACAAACATAAAAATTTTAAAAGGCAAAAAGGATAACCTCAGATAAATACATATTATTACTGGCTCTGGATTATTTCCATAACAAAGCTTGCAACCTCTTCACAAAAAACAGAATCAGAGTTATTCAACAAGAGAAATAATCTAATCAAATCTGTTAACTCAGATTGGAAGAGAGGGTGTAGATTGACATATTTAGATCTAATTTTAGCAAATTTAGTGCAATGTAATAGCTGGTGAGCCAATGTTTCAACTACCTTAGAATTACAGCTACACAACCTTTTAGATTTTTCCAGGTTTTTAAACCTGCCATGTAGTAAGGTAGATGGCATAACATTGAATCTAGCAATTGTGAAGGCTCTCCTTGAGCAGGGGTTGGTTAGAGGTGCAATGTAATAAAATAAAAATAAATAAAATATCAAAGACTGTTCCTTCAAGACCACTCCACCAAATGCAGCAGCATCCAGTACACTTCACAAACCAGAATTTTTCTGGGGTTTTTAAAATACATCCATGCTAACTTTTCATGAAAAAGTTATTATACCTGTTAGTCATGTGCATTACCTCATAGCTGTGAGCACCATATATTAATTTGCTATGTGAACAAATCCCTCCTTCCTCAACTTTTGGCTTCTGAAATACATGATTCCCAATTCCCAGAGGGGTAATGATGACACAGAATACAGGGGAAACCTTCTAAGTAAAAAACACAAAACCCCTCAGCTGGTTCTACTTCAGAGATGCACCTTGACATTGTGGGGCAAGATTCGAATTCAGGAGCACCTCAAAGACCAACAAGATTTCCAGGGTATAAGCTTTCAAGAGCCAGCTTTGAGTCTGAAAAGTCTGGACCAGGGGTCTGCAACCTGCGGCTCTCCAGATGTTCATGGACTACAAATCCCATCAGCCCCTACCAGCAGGGCCAATTGAACATCTGGAGAGCCGCAGGTTGCAGACTCCTGGTCTGGACCCTGGAAATCTTGGTGCTACTGGACTTGAATCTTGCTCTTCTATAGGCAAACCAACCCGGCCACTTGTTTGAGACCCCACAGCCAGTCAATGCCAGAGAGAGGAATTAACATTTATTCTTTGGATTCCTTGTCTGGCACTGATCCCTTACACCGTACTCCCAAGTTTCCAAACTATTCAATTGAGTCCATGGTGTTTCTCTCTCAGTGCACTTATCCAAGGTCGGTGCTGCTTTCAGGTAGTATTTTTTGACCCCTGGATTCAAGCTGGAGGCAGATTTCAATCTGTGCTAAAAATGAAAATGCCTGCTTCACGTTCTTGATCAGCCCTGAACACAGCAGACAGCTGCGGAATAGCTCAGCTAATGTATTGTCGAAGGCTTTCATGGCTGGAATCACTGGGGTGCTGTCTGGTTTCCGGGCTGTATGGCCATTTTCTA
>NC_059427.1:14852450-14868319 GCF_021028975.2 Sphaerodactylus townsendi
TTTGTCTAGTATAACACAGAATTACTGACAGCTACCCCCCCCCCCCCAAAATTTTTGCTGGAAAATCCATATTGGACTTACTACACATTACATTAAGGACTCAGCACACTTCATTGAAAAAATCAGCAATCTAAACTCAACCCCAATGACAAACTGATCAGCTTTGATGTGGTTTCCCTATTCACCAAGGTCCTCATAGCAGACACCATGGCACTCATCAACCAGAAATTCCCAAAAGACATCACAGCCCTGTTTCAACATTGCCTCACTACTAGCTACTTCCAGTGGGATAATGAATTCTATGAACAGAAAGATGGGGTAGCTTCTAAATTAAAACTATAATATCCATCCAGTTCTAGAGGAATATCTGTCCATGTCTCTTGTAATATAATAATTCCATAGTCGTGTTGGAAGAATGGGACATCTTGATAGGTATATAGACAACGGTTCCACCCTGCCACATTCCATGAGATGATTTCAAGGGGTGAGTCTCTTAGTCAGTCTGATGTAATTTGGTTCAGCTTTCCCAGATGGTCCAGGTAAATACAGCCATTATTTCCTTGTGTTCTGTTTTCTCTGAGCTCCATTTTCTCTGGTGAGAGGCCTCTATGATCTAACTCCTTTATAGGTTCCTTAGCTGTGTTTTGGGCTAACTCCACCAGCTCCTGGGCCCATGTTTTCCCAACCCTTTCACCATGTAGTTCATAGAATAGAGCTCTGGAGAGGTGTGAGTCCACATCTATTTCACAAGATAGCCTGTCATTCTGAACTTGGTGTAGAGTCTGCGCGGCCTCATCCAAAGCATTTGGCCCTTTGGATGGTAGTGGTTCTGGGTTGGTTGAGGCTTTGTTACTCGAAGGATCTCTTAGGGCCTGTGTAGGCTGCAGAGTCTCATTTTGGCCATTTTTGCTCCTAATTAGATCACACTTCAATATTTCCAATCTCTTGTTCAGGAAGAGCTAAGAAAGACTCCTTGAGATCTTTTTCCAGGGTCTGGTTTTGTATTTCTTCTTCTTGCTCTATTTCATTTCCCAAGTTCTGTTGCTCCTGTTTTGCAACACCTTTATCTACGTTCTTTACAAGGTAAGATTTGGCACTGGGTGGATGACTGCCATGATAAAGGTGTTTAACTCTTGAGATTAGGGGAGATACAATGTCGTTTTTAAACACACGGGTTGGAAAGATGCCTTTTGCCACGGGTAGCCCTCTTAGCCCTGTAATAGCAATTTTTTATATGGAACACTTTGAGGAGCAAGCCCTGGAAACAGCACCAAAAAAGCCCACCATATGGTTCCATTATGTGGGTGACACATTCACCATCTGGAGCCGCGGAGAAGAGCTAAACAAGTTCCTGGACCATATCAACAAAATCCACCCAAACATCCAATTTACTATGGAAAAAGAAAATGAAGGAAAACTTCCATTTCTAGATGTCTTAGTCAGCCGCAAACCAAACCAACAATTGGGCTACACAGTATACAGAAAACCTACACCCACTGATAGATATCTACACAAAAACTCCAATCATCATCCAGGACAAAAAAGGAACACCATAAAAACTTTGGTAGATCGTGCAAACAGAATCTGTGAACCCCACCTCCTTCAAGATGAATTGAACCACCTAAACTGGGCTCTACAGGCTAATGGTTACTCTACTACTGACATCAGAAGAGCTGCAAGACCAAGAACAAGCCACATGAACAAAAATAAAGAGCCAGATTCTAGAGGGAAAGTGTTCTTACCATACATCCAGGGAACCACTGACCGCATAGGAAAACTGATGAAGAAGCATAACCTACAAACAATCTACAGACCCACTAAGAAAATTCTACAAATGCTACGTTTAGCAAAGGATAAGAGGGATCCTCTAGTTATTGCAAGAGTCTACCACATACCATGTAGCTGTGGACAAGTCTACATAGGAACCACCAAACGCAGCGCTCAGACACGAATCAAAGAACATGAAAGGCACTGCAGACTATTTCAGCCAGAAAAATCAGCAATAGCTGAACACAGAATAAACCAACCTGAACACAGGATATTATTTGAAAACACAGAAATTCTGGACCACTCTGACAACCACTACGTCAGACTACACAGAGAAGCCATTGAAATCCACAAGCACATGGACAATTTCAACAGAAAGGAAGAAACCATTAAAATGAACAGAATTTGGCTGCCAGTTTTGAAAAACACTAGAGTCAAGACAGTGACTAATCAGCTCCACACAGACACAGGATGACTATAGATTATCAAAGGGAACAAAAGGCCAGACTACTTCTATTCAGATGCCTCACCTATTGACCTTGCTATCTCCGTTGTTACTCACATTCTACACTTCATTGTTACTCAGTTGCCAGGCCACTTCTCTTCAGATGCCCTTACCTATTGACATTTACTCACAGGTATATATACTCCTCTTGCTGTCCTTTCCAACCATCAGATCCTCTGAAGATGCCAGCCACAGATGCAGGCGAAACGTCAGGAGAGAATGCTGATAGAACACGGCCATACAGCCCGGAAACCACACAGTACCCCAGTGATTCTGGCCATGAAAGCCTTTGACAATATATTAAGATTAATTTCTATCATGACACTGGGAAAACAACCCCTTGGCTTAAATATCCAAATTGATTTTACATGTTCAGAGAATAAACGGTGGATAAAAGTGTGTGAACCCATCCCTCCTCCCCAGTGGCATCTCTGCAGAAAATTGAGCCCAGGCCAAGAACTGATTTTGCGCACCCTCCCCATGAGCAACCACCACCCATCTTGCTGGGGGTGGGGGGAAGGCCAGGAGGGCTTGCTCGGGCCATGGATCCACGGGCAGGGAGGCTTGCTGGGGGAGGCGAGGAGGGCTTGCTTGGCCCATGGATCAGAGGATCCATGTATACAGAGGCTTGCTGGGGGTGGGGGGAGCAGGGATGGCGCTGGTGGTGCTGTCCTGCAGTGCCTGGCCTGTGCTCGGCAGGCCACTACCACTCCCAAGCAGTCTGGAGCCCACAGCCTTTGCCCCCTCTTGAGCCTGCTTTGAGACGCGCTGCTTCTCCCACCTAGGGGAGCAGAGGGGAAGCCAGGCCAGCTCCGGCAGGGAAGTCGCCCTCTGCTGCCAGGGTGGGAAGAAGTGTGGCCAGGTGGCGGGCAAGGTCTTGACCTGGGCAGCCTCCTGGGTGTCCTGGCCTCTTTGCCCTGCATGGGGCTGGCTGGTGGCTTGGAGTGTGTGGGGGAGTAGGAGGAAGGATGTGGGGGTGATTTTCCGCCCCCCCCCCCCATGTGACTGAATGGCCTCCACCCCTGCTCCTCCCAGAAACATCCCCGGTTTTATCAGAGATCTGCTGACTTTCTCTGAAAGTCTTTGGATATTTTTGCCTCTAGATTTGCTTTAAATTACAGTTTAGGTAAAATGTTGGTGGCAGTTTCTTTGCTGCATTTTATTTGCAGTATCTTCAGATTTAATAGTTCCAGGGCATTTCATATTAAATATAAAATAATTCATGACTAAAATAAAATTAAATCTTTGCAGCGGCAGCTGGAGTTGCTCTGAGGTATGCCTTGTTCAGTCATTCTCCTTCGCCTTCTAGATGTTTAGCTGCCATTATTTTCTTGCTTTGCACTGTCTGTGGCAATTTACCACGTGTGGTGCATGCACTGGACTGCAGCTGCAAGAACTCTTTTATTAAATCTTTGCGATATGAGGACGGTTATCTTGTCTGCAGATCAAGCGATTGTACGCAAACATTTTTGCCATGTGGCGTTAACTGTCACCAGCGTTGCCAACCAGCCAGAGAAGGAGAGGAGGAAAGTAGCTTGGCCATTCATTCAATTTTCATTCATTTTTTTAAAACCTTAGGTTAACGGATCTTATGCCTCCAGGTCATACACACACAAAACCCTTCTGGAGGCCACCCATTCTTACTTGCCGCACTCCCAGGTATGACTGTTTTATTCAAAAACTGATAGCGCCTGTCGCCAAGCAGAAAATTTTAGTACACCGTAATAGTCTGAAGAATATGCCTTATTTGAGCAGGCAACCCCTGAAAAGGCACTAGGGAAGCAAGTTCAGGAGTTTCTAAGTGCAATAAGAACACAGGAAACTGCCTCATGCCAAGTTCATGGGGCCCATTGTGGCCTACCTGGCATGGCAGTCTGTTAAGAGGAAGTTACCTGGGGTTTCACCATCTTTTCTTCTCAGATTTGGTAGCACGTTGTCTTTTTTCCCCACTAAGGTCACACAGACCCCAGACAGAGCGCTGGAGAAACGTTCAGCTGTGGTCTAGATTCTGATTCCATTGATTTAACAAGGGCTTCAAAAACAAAACCAAGTTGTCTCAGCATGGGCAAAGCTCTGTTTCTGAAAGCTGTAGCTTGTCAAGATGATGCTAAATGCTAAAGAAAGTGCAAGTGATGGATGAGTAGAGCAGATGGTTTTGTGTCTGGTCTAAGGAAGAGAAAGTGTCACTCAGGTCCAATAGAGAATAGCATCGGATGCAGATCTTGGTTAATTAGTACATCAGAAAATTGGGGAAGGAGGAGGAATTGTGTATCTTTTTAACAGGGGCTTTTAAAGATGTCCATGAATAATTAAGAAGGGAAACTGCTTTCTTTTGTTTTATTTGAGTTAACCTTGGGAGAGTTACTGGCATGATGGTTCTGGGCATATGTTCTGAGTTAATAAGCAGTGGATGGCACAACTAGGTAAAAAGCGATGGGCTGGATCCATGCTGCATTTTTCACTAACGGAAGGAGAGATGTAATTTCTGCCAGTTTCCCCCAATTCGTGCAGACCCCCCAGTTTGCCTCTTGTGTCATTCTTAAGGGTCCCCCAGAGCAGTATTTTGGGGGAATAATTCAGCTGCAGTTGGAAGGGGGAAAAGGGGGAAAAAATTTCCATTGATTAAAGTGACTTTTGTTGGCAGAAAATAAAGGCTGGATCCAATCCTTTGGATGCAATTAGGCACTGCCTTTGGTGTCCAAATGTTCACCTGACTCCATTCAGCAAATGCCTTTTTTTAATAGGGTGACAACAGAGATGTACATTGAGCCAGTGTTGTGTACCGGTTAAGAGCAGATGGATTCTGATCTTGAGAACTGGGTTTGATTCCCACTCCTCCACATAAGTAGCACAGACTCTAATCTGATGGATTGGATTTGTTTCTCCACTCCTACACATGAAACCTGTTGAGTGACCACGTGCTAGTCACAGTTCTCACCACACTCTCTCAGCCCCACCTGCCTGACAAGGTGCTATTGTGGGGAGAGGAAGGGAAGGAGTTTGTAAGCTGCTTTGAGACTCCTTACAGGACAGACCTATGGGGTATAAATCCAAACTCTATTTCTTCTTCCTCCTTCTATCATTGTGGCTCCTCTCAGTGGAAGCTGGGATATTCTGTCAGGGTCTGTTGGGAGTCTGTCACCTTTACTTTGTCAAGCAGAGTTCCAATTTTGAGTGACTGTATATGGTCTTTGACACAGCTGCCTAGCAGTCCTCTCTACCTGACATGCTAGAGGTAGTCTCAGGCCTGGTATTGAGAGCTCCAGTTATTTTGATCATGAGGAAACTCTTTGTCTATGATTAAACCTCCATATGACAGCCACCAGACTTTCTTGCTAATGCCCACCCATGCCGCAGGCCATATGATCTGTTTCATTTTCTGTACTATCAAAGGACAACTGGTTGTGCAGGTTATTTCAAAAATCCCATCATGGATAGGCCATTGCCTGGTGGGGTTTAAACTGCTGACAATTCAAGATCTCTAGAAAAGTGGAGGACCAGTTGGGTTGGGTCATTCCTGCAGTTTGACACATCTGGATGGATTCCTGATGCCTCTCGGGGAGCTAAGTTGGCTGGCATTCTTTTCAAAACTGTGATTGTCCCATAGAATGAATGGGTGATTCAGAATACGGCCATGGTTGTTCCTCAGCACAGTCTTGCAAAGTCCATTCTGAATCAGGAGCTTTGGGTGATGAAAGTGTCTTGAGCACCAGTGGAGGAAAAGTCAAAACAAGCACAACCAAATTCAGTTAAAGAGCAGCTGTTTGCCTGCTCTGTGAACATGATGGGAATCAAGTGATCTTACTTCTCCATGATCATTGCATCTGTACAAATTCATCCCGGTGATTTTTCTGGTGGTAAAAAATGGGAGCGACCATGTGAATATTGTCTGGTATGTCAGAGATGTGTGATGAATCACAGCTCCCCATCTTCAGACTAATCCTTTACAACTCATATGCATCTGTACATCTATCTACATAAAATCACCCAAAAGGGGCTTTGCTATACTGGTTGTTCATGTGGCTCCGTCCCTTGACTGCCTTGGGGCATGTCTTCAATGGAGCCAGCCACCTTGATGAAGCCTGAGAGAAACACAAAATATTGGCAACACAGAAGTAAAAGCAAGAGAGAGCAGCAAGGCTGGTCAGAGGAGGAATATGTTCTTTCCTCTCATTTCCCTGTGTGCCTGGGCGGGTATTACATTATTATTCCCACCCCCAGTCTGCCCAAGCTTCCAACAAGACAGTTATGCTAAGAGATGAAAGGGCAAACAGTCCCTCTCTCTCCTCCTCCCCTTTGCTCACTCCCCCACCCTTTTTATGCTTTTCCGGAGAGCCCATTGGCTGCCTTTGGAGATATCCTGAGAGATGCAGCAATTAATTTTCTTTTAATCAAGGTCGGATGAAGTAAATTGGTGCGGCTCTGCAGCCCCTCATTTTCTGTTTTTGCAGTGATGCAAAACAAATATGATCAAATTATGCTCCTTCTCACCTTATTGAATTAGGAAGCGTGACTGATCCAGAAGAGCTGAGATGTTATATACTGTACCAAACCCTTTCCACCTCCCTCCCTTTACCTATCCTTCTAGCACCTTCAGCCTTGTTTGCTGCCAAAAACTCTGGAACAACTCTTGCATGAAGTTCTGCCATTCTTTCTCAAAGGATTTTTTTTGCTGCTGCTGCTGCTGCTGCTGCTGCTGCTTGTCAGTGAGGTACAGTGGATCAGGTACTAGACTCTGACATGCAAGATCTGAGTTCAAATGGCCCTCCAGCCACAAAGCTTATTTTGGCAAGTTAGTCCCTTTCCGTCTAATATACTTCAAAGAACATTGAGATTAAGATGAACAAAGGCAAATGCACGGCTCTTTCTATGTCAGAAATGTGAGGTTCAAATACGATAAGAAGAATCATTTTCACAAGCTGCCCAAACTGCACCTTCCATGCGACTATTAAAGGTACAGGAATCCTGTTCTTCTTTGGTTTCCCTACAGGGAGAAAGTAGACTGAGGTACACTGGTTGACTATCATCCAATTTCCAGTGAGTCATCCAGTACTTGCCAGTTGCTTAGATTCTTGCAAAGAATGCTGGCTTAATGGCTTTTGGTCTGATCCAGCCAGCAAAGTATCTTTGGGAACTCTTAACAGATAAAGAATAACTTATCAACATTTAGGTAATCCTGAATGTGTATTCTTGTTTAAGAGCAGAAAACATTCCTAGGTGGATCAGATATTCAGTGCATATTAAGAATCAGCGAACAAAGAGATTTGTTATACTTAACTGTTAAGAGACCTTAAGATGTCCTCTTATTTTTAAAATTCAGCATGGTGGACTAAGTATATTCTAGTATTTTAAAATATGTGCAATACTGAATTCAGCATCCTCGACTCAGGAGTCTCCATGTTCCTACCCACCCACCCCCCATCCAATCTCTTTTAAAGCTTTTAAAACATCTAGCTGTGTAGGGAGTCTTTTCCAAGAGTAAATTTAGCATGGCTACATAAATGGCACAGTCATACAGCCAGGGGCCATTTGTTTAGACTTTAACTATGGGGCATTGTGAATGCAGATTATTAATGAGGATTGCACATGGTTGCCTTATACCGAATCAGATTGTTGGTCCATCAAGGTCAGTATTGTCTACCATATTGGCACCAGCTCTCCAGTCAGAAGTCTTTCACATCATCTATCACCTAGTTCTTTTCTAACTGGAAATGCCAGGGATTGAACCTAGGACTTCCGCTCGCACAGCAGAGGCTCTTCTTCTGAACCTCAGCCCTCCATTCACAGATCTGTGGGCCTGCCTTCTTGTTTGGCCCTGAATAATAAGGCTGTTCTGATTCTAACAGATGCATTCGTTTGGAGAAAAACCATTTGTGTAATTTCCCCCCCTTGATGGATGGGTTAAAAAAAATAGCACTAACCTGGAAATGGGAAGGAATGATTCCAGCACAACCTGCCGTGAGGGTGATGTGCCTGCTGCCAAGTGAAGGTTTTGCATACTGTTATCTTGTACCCTTAATCTAAAATGAATGTTACTCTGATTGACAGCATCTGTCTGCTTGTTGAGCCTAGAATACGTTACTCAGGCCAAAATGATTGCTAGCTGAAATCAATGTTTATAGACAGAACCATATGTATTCTGCAATACTACATGGCGCAAGCATGGAAATCGGTATTTAGTGCATCCTGAGAATCCCTTTTGATTCTTTGAAATAGTCAGTTTCTTGTCCCTCAAGCTATACACACAGTCTTGAAAGTCTATGGGCAGAGACTGGTAGAATCATAGAAGCCATGGATATTCTGCATAGGCTTTTCAGTGATCAGATGGTGGAAGATTAGGGCCCTAAATAGTTCTTGCATCTCCCCATGATTAGCAGTGCAGATTAAATTATACACAATAAACTGACATGTTTTAATTGCTGAGTTTGCATATATTGATCCAATTTTTCTTGGCGCAGAATTTGTGTTGCTTCGGTGCAGAATTTTTTTAATTTAAAAAATGAAACTTTATTCAGACATTCATTAATTTGCGTATGTGTATATTTGCAAAGTATATATTGCCCAGTCTACAATTGCATCAGATTTCTAGTACATTTCTTTTTCCTTCTATTAGTATGCTTTCCTCACTTCAATCTTGCTTGCTTGGTCTTCAGTTGATCATGTTGAGCTTAGTGGCTCTGGCCCCAAGCTACAATTCACAACGTTACTGGTTCAACTTCCTTCTATGCCACAAATTCACTAGCAGCAAGTCATACACTTGCTCAGCCTGGAAAGAGACTACGAGGAGGCAAGCACTAGATACAGACTGAGTGGATTCTGCTTCTCACACTTTGCTAAAAAAAAATAGACCTTCTTATCTCCTACTATTTGTTTGTTTGTTTATTAATTAAAACATTTCTATTCCACTTTTCCTTGCAGTTTAAGGTGGATTTCAATAATAGTTAAAACATTCTCAGTTACTGCTAAAAATAAAATAGCAAACTCCAAATTCCTCCCCCTTCCCCCCTTAAAAGATGCCTGCCATTCAAACCTCCTGAAAAGCAAACAGGCCAGCCTTTCAGTGCCTCCTGAAGCTTTCAAAAGAGCCCTGGCCCAAGCTCTTCAAGGAGCCCGTTCCGCAGAGTCAGAGCCAGAGTGAACAAGGCCTGGTGTCTGGCCAGTGCCAGGCAGGCAACTCTAAGTGGTGGGGTAGCCAGCAGATGTTTGCCTGACAGCCACAGTTAGTACACAGAGACATATAGAAAGAGATGGTCCTTCAATTTGGTAGGGACAGAACCTAGTTCAAACAAATCACTCTACCGCCACATTCAGTGTGGTGTGGGGGTTAAGAGCAGTGGATTCTAATCTGGAAAACCGAGTTTGATTTCTCACTCCTCCACATGAGGCCTGCTGGATGACTTTGGGCTAGCCACAGGTTCTCTCAAAACTCTCTTGGCCCCTTTTACCTCACAAGTTTGTTGGGGGGGGGAGAGAAGGGGAAGGAATTTGTAAGCCACCTTGAGATTCCTTATAGCTGAGAAAAGCAGGGTATAAATCCAACTTTTTGCTTCATTCTCAAATTCCAGTCCACGGTAAACTTTTAGGTGGTCTGAGGTCATAAAGGAGCAGGTAAGATGAAAGTGAAGAGTCAGTGTGTGTTAAGTACCATCAAGTCGCTTCTGACTCATGGCGACCCCATGAATCAGTGTCCTCCAAAATGTTCTATTGTTAACAGTTTTGCTCAGGTCTTGCAAACTGGGGACTGTCGTTTCTTGGATCGAGGCAATTCATCTCATGATGGGTTGTTCTCTTTTCCTTCTGCCTTCCACCCTACCTAGCATTATTGTCTTTTCCAGTGGCTCTTGTCTTCTCATTATGTAACCAAAGTTCGATAGCTTCAAAGGGTTCCTTCAGAATCAAAGGGCTCCTTCAAAGTTCCTTGCGCATTGCTAAAGAGGCAACCTGCACATACACCATTTTTAAAAAATCAAATGGAAGAGCAGATTGGCCCTGCAGCAAACAGCTGAAGTCAAAACTTCAACTCCTTCTCCTAGTTTGGGTGTGTACTTGGCTTGTGTATTCATAGCTTTGTTGGACCACATCCACAGAAGACCAAAGCAGCATCCAGGTTTTAATTCAGATGCCTTCCAAACAAATTCCTACCTGGAGATGTTTTTAAAATCTAGTTTGAAGCAACTGACTGGCTTGAACCTCAACATTAAGCCAAGTTTAAGAATTGGCATCTTACTTCCTGGCTTACCAGCTGTCTGATCTACCCTTGCTGCAGGTTAGCCTGTTTCTTCCACTGCTTTGTGATCCCAGATCCAAGAGCACAGGTACTTCCCTATAGTGCAAGCAAAGTGTTTCTTTGCACCCCACTCCATGAATGGGGAAACCCTATTTCCATCACTTACCATCTTCAACAAGTCGCTTCCACATGTTGCCATATTTCTGTCTCCCTCCCTTCTTCCCTACATTTAATATCCACTGGCAGGAGGTTTAATACAATCACACTCAGGAGCAATCAAAACATTATTTAGTCCTGAGGTCTTTGATGGAAGATGGGGCAGGATCCATTGCAATGTCCTATCTTCTTTTTCTTTCTTTCTTTTTGCATGGGCAAGTCTAGCTAGGCTTCTTTAGCTAAGATGTCCCTCTAGTCTTGCAGCAGAGTTCAGGGGACTCTAATGGAAATGGGTGCAAACATGAAGGAGTCCTTCAGCTCACACTGCAGGCAGGCCTACAACCCCAGCAAATCAGCTGAGAAATTGCCTCATCTGTATCCAACATGCAGTGAACTGCTGCCCTTTGCTATAATTCCCTACTGAATAGAAGATCAAAAGGGGGCCTACCTATGAATGCAACTGAAAGGGAGAGATCTGCCTGAGAAAGTCCACATGGTAGATGAGCAGGACTTGGCATGAACTCATCTCACATACAAGCATACACCAGTCCAGACATAATTTGTAAGGAAGGACCTTGGTGCCTGTTTGTTGCATAACAAGCATGCTATTCTCACTCCCTTATTGTTCAAGATCCTACTATCTTCCCTCACTGCAATCAATCTATGTTTAAGCTGTTGGATCTTCCCAATTTATTATTGCTGAGAAAATGCTACTCCAACCACCAGGAGCACTTCTTGAAGTGTTCCTTCAAATGGTGTTGTGCACGTGTCCAGCATCCATTGGCTAGCACCTGTGAGTTCCTTGAAGTAACGTAACACAATATGCTGTGAGAGGAATACCTTGACTTATTTAGCTTGCAAAGAGGAGGTAGAAGCAACTCTTTCTTACCGAAAGATGACAGGAGATTTGTGAATTAATCAGCCATCTTCTTTGTTCTCAAATGTATTTCTTGGTTCCTAGTGCTTACCTAGTTCTGCCTCCAAGGCACTGGAACCCAAGCGGAGCGTTCTAGAACAAAGAAGATCCAGGAAATGGTGGACTAATTCACAAATCTCCTGTCATCTTTCAGTGAGAAAAAGTAGCAGAGTTATGGAGAAGACTGGTCAGTTTTGCCTCAGCAGCCACTCTTTAGAATTTAGATTTTAGCTAGAACAGCTGCAAAGCAAAAAATGTCAAGAGGTTTTTGCACACCAGTATGACCTCTAGAATCAAAGGCCATCCATGTAAGTTGAAAGAAACATCAAAGTTTGGGATGCCAAATTCAACCTTTTCGACTTTGAACAAATTAAATACTTTTACCTTGAATCCAGAACATAATTTTTAAAATGCAGATCAGCATATACTGGACTGTATTAGGGTTCCCAATAAACTCAAATAAAATCAAATTCAAATCACAAGAATTTGCTCTGGGATGGTTTCCCTTGAAAATTCCTTTTTGTAACCATTCAATGCTGTGCTTGTGTGTATGATGGGTATTAGGGTCATATCCAGTGCGCTCCCATGCCTTGCGCTTCTCCTTTCTCTAGTACCCCTTTCCCACTATTCCTCAATGCCTTTTATTCTTTATGGCCCCATATCATTCTCCTCCTCCTATTTCCTTCACGCTCGGTGTCTTTCTGGCGCTTGAATCTTCATGCCGTGTCAAACACATTCACTTCCTGCAAGGGCCTGCCAGAATGGGGAGAGGAGGAGGAGGAGGAGGAGAAACAGAGCAAAAAGTCCAAGAACCCAGCTCAGCAGAATTCACCAGCTCCGGGGGGGTTTTGGCATGCAATCCAGCTTCTGTGTCTGTGAATCATTGTCCATTTCCACTCCTGATGAGTGCTCAGAATGAAACCTACTAGGAATCTTTATTACTCCAAGAACAGGGAAGTAATGGTTCAACCCACCAATCAAGCTTGCTGGCAGGACAAGACTCTCCTGGGAGTCGAGCAGCTTTAATTGTCTGAGTCCCCTCCCCTCCCCAAGAAAAGAATCTTCTCCACTTCTCCAGGAACTGTCAGTCACCCCATCAAAAACTCAGAATTGTCCAGGCAAGAGGGCAGCACGGTTACGAAAGCCGTCACAAAGTTGCTTGGATACATTATTGGGGACTGTGGTCTGTAGTACCGTGTATAGTTTGCGGTGGGTTGGCTCCTGTTGTGTAATTTTGCACCATTTTATGTGTCATGTTAACACTTATGCTTTGCTTCAGTTCTGTTTTTTTGTAGCCTTCTGGAGCCCAAATCATATTACATTGTTTATTGAATGTCCCAACTTGTTGATTGTATTGACTCACTTTTTCGCGTAGTACTCCTTGAGTCCCAGTGAGAAAGGTGAGCATAAATAAAATAAATAAATAAATAAAAGTGAAACTCCAGTATATAGAAAGCAGTTCTTATCATTGTCAGCAGATCCACCCTAACCCTGGTATAATTTGCAATGGCAATTGGGTTATCCCAGTCCTGTCTCTACCACCCAAACAATGTGACCTTCCCATAGAGTTATCTGCAACAGTAGTCACAGACATGTACTGCCAATTCATCTATGTTTTCCCTTGGGCGTGGATACAGGAATGATAATGCCTGCATTTGCAAGTAAAACAACATCTGGAATGCCTCTCATTCAAACTCACAAGTGCATGTTCACTATTTTCTTTAAATTAACTATTTATTGATTTTCTTTGTTGTTGCTTTAAATTACAGATAAACAATCATCCCTCCATGAGTTGCAGGCTGGCTTGCCCATTCCCAGGGACATTTGCGCAGTATATTGTGCTTGTTGTTTTACTTATTGGCCTCCCAAAATCCTAGAACTCAGGGTCACTCAGTAAAATTGATTGGCAGTAGATTCAGGGCAGATGAAAGGAAGTACTTCACACAATGCATAATCTACTTGAGGAATTCACTGCCATAACATGTGGCAATAGCCTCTGGCTGATATGTTTCAAAGGGAAGTAGTAGAGCGGTGCATCAGTGGCTATTAGCCATGACAGCTAAAGGGAACCTCCATAGTCAGAGGTAGTTGCCATTTAATACTAATTACCAGGAGGCAATTGATGAGTTTTTAAATCCAGGTCTCCTTGTAGGTCTTCCAGGGGCATCTAGTGGGTAACAAAGGAGATATCTTGATAGTGGTGGAAAATGCCATCAAGTCACAGCCAACTTAGGGCCACCTCATAGGTTTTTCAAGGCCAGAGACATTCAGAGGTGGTTTACTATTGCCTGCCTTTGCATGGAGACCCTGGACTTCCTTGGTGATCCCCCATCTAAATACTAACCATGCCTAATCCTTCTTAGCTTCCAAGATCATGTTAGCATGGGCCATCCAGGGGTGCACTAACAATTAACAACTTATCCCTCCATAAGCTTTTACAAATATGAACTGATTTCCTGCATTGCAAGGGGTTGGACCTGATGGCCCTTGGGATCTCTTCCAATTCTATGATTCCCCAAAGCTTATGTCAGAATAACTTTTGTTAATCTTTAAGATGTCACTGCTTTATTTCACATAGAAGATGGTGAGACCTCAGAAGATGTGAGTGCTCAAAAGGCATGCTGGTCTTGTACCTAGTTGGGAGCTTAGATGATCTTCATTTAGGCCAGAGATGGAGCAGAATGTCTAACTCTTAATGATCAAACTGCATGCACAGCATTACTGGCTTGAAGAAACATTGGAGAGGTCTTATCTTCGGGGGGGGGGGGGCACTTCTCTCCTTTGGAGGAATGTCCTTCACCCGTACACTGGATTTTCTCTTGTCCCACTGAGAGTGGGCTCGGTGCCACTTTATACTTTGGAGGATCATTAGCAGAAATCATTAGCTATAATACAACCTCCCCCATAAATCTTACCCCTCTCCCTGCACCTGGACCACTTGTCCATGCCTAATTTCCATCTCCCTAATTTTATGATTTGTCCCTCATTTGATGAGAGTCCCTTCCATTAATTGTGTAGTAAGTGCTTCCAGTGAAAAGCCTGCAGGGCTGACCCCATCTTGGAAAGATAACGATTTGGTGTCTTTCTCCTCCCCCCCCTCCCACAACTGAAGGATGAAAGTTCTGCTGAAATATAATCATTTCCCCTTCAAAAGGGCATAACTTCAAATCTTAAAGGCACCACAGCACTTTCCCTCTGTGGGCCACAAAAAATTGTCTTTGCAGGGTAGCCATAAGCTGTGGAACTGCCAGCCAAATTTCCCATAGTATAAAGCAGGGGAAAGAGGGATGCATTTTGAAAATCCAGACCTGTGATTGCATTTTTCAAATGTTGGGAATGCAGTGGGGGTAGGAAATAAATAGCATCATGTTTTTAAAATTTGCTTTCGGAACACAGGAAAGTTTTTGCTTGTGTGCATCAACTTTTTAGCACTTGAGATTTGCATAACTTAAACCTTCCTTTGCCGAATTTGATATCCACCTAATCTGTTGCAATCCAAGGGAACAGTAGTAGTAGCAGTAGTAGTAGAAGAAGATAGCTAGCTTGGTAAAATGATTAGAAGATTAGATGAGAATCTGGGAGACCCAAGTTCAACTACTCTGTCTGCCTTGAAGTTCACCAGTTGACCTTGAGCTTTCTCAGGCTGACCTACCTCACAGGGTTATTGTGACAGCAAAATGTAGGTGGAGAGGCTGATGTATGCAGCTGTGAGTTTCTTGGAGAAAAGCTGGCAAAAATGTGCTAAATAAATAGCAATGTGATGGCAGGATGGGGTGGAGGTAAAGATAACGAAGGATAGGAGAAGCAAAATAGTAGCCTTTGCAAGACCATCAGCCTCAGTTTTTTTGTGGCATATGATGGGATTAGGTTAATCTGCATTGAATGGTCACTGTGTTCATTCATCTGAAGAGATAAAGAATCTTCTCTCATGACATTAACATGAATGAGCATAGTGTACTTGACTGGTCGGTTTGCGTAACCACCAAGAGATGTCATTGTCAGGACAGGTGAGGATTTCACCTGTAAACCACGAAGATAGCATACATGCCAGCTGGTATGAAATACGTTTGTTCTACTGCTAAACTGTACACATTCCCCCTACACTGTTTGAAAAGTACAAGCATTGGCTGACCAATATGTGGAATCTTCTGTTTATGCTTCTCATTTGGATACATTCTCTGTGATGTCTGGTTAACGTACATATTGGCTGGTGTTTATGTGCCTTTTCCATGCAACTCACATTAATCACGATGTGTGTGTGTGTGTGTGTGTGTGTGTGTGTGTGTGTGTGTGTGTGT